>NW_006767444.1:1009623-1033109 GCF_000264995.1 Punctularia strigosozonata HHB-11173 SS5 | reverse complement strand
CGGGGGAGTCGGGACAACGTGGCAGTGATTGTGCATCCCAATTTGGATGCATCTCGCTAGGTCGGATTGCGCTTCAGAATCAAAGCTTCGACATTCCACCTCTCGTTGGTGAATGATGCTATGCATAGTGCTCGCCCCAAAGTGCCCCGTCTGTACACGACTAATTGGTTACATATATGATGCCATATCTGACTATGCCCGCCAGTTTGATGTATCTCGAGTAGCTACCGTTCTCGACGGCATGTCATATCACACGAAGAACTCCATTTACGCTCACGAGCTGCCGTTCCGATGTACGGGACTAATTCTGTCTGATGTCGCTCCATTCCAGATACTACCCTCGATGGGCCGGCACGAAGAATGGCTTACTCTTCCACAAATAATGCATGCAACGCGGCGGCCGGGTCGCCAATCCGGCTTGTATGCAAGCTCATGCTGCTCCACAATGTTAATTACAAACCAAAAGATCGTGGGCTAAGCATGAAGACCACCGCGTTCCTGCACTCACGACGATGTACTCTACATAATCATCAACTCATTACTATGCACGTTAGATAAATAGCGTGAATCACACTCGGTGCTATAAGATCATGTATCCCACGACAGCCGACATTAGCAACGATTAGTGACCCTTACCAGGTAGTGAGTATATAAGTGTGTTTAGCACGACCTGCACGCGATGGTCACTAAATTAGTGACGGTTATTGACTGAGGTTTTTCCTGATGTTGGGTCGGTGACGCCCACCATTCAGCAACGTCCATCCACAACCTTGAAACGACCCACAGTATATACACAAAGGGGAGATGAGAGTGCTCGAGGATATCCGCACTGAAGATCTACAACGCACGCGTGCACTTTGATGAATTGATGATGAGAAACTGACCATCATCAACGGCATACGTATACTTACATGATCGCTGGTGATCGACGGGAGGTGCAAACACTAAGGTAGCTGCCATGCAAATCCTGACCGATATCACGTGGCTGCCAAAAATGGCTTCAAATTTCATCTGCTCTTGCAGTTTTACTCTTTCTCCGGAGTCGTAACCTATGATCCCTAGTAATGAACTGTATCTAGACAATATAGGTCGCGCATTGGTGATCGTGCTTGATCTGCAGGAGGAGAAGGGCCTTCAAGCAGTCGATCATATCATGTGACATCGGTCAAGATTTGCATGACAGCTACCTTAGAAGAGTAGATGGTGGACCGGTAATCGAGTCTTCCGACACCCGAGCTCTGATTTTCATCAAAGCACTGCTATGCTGTCGTACTGCATGTTCACATTTAGCATATCTTCGACATCCTGTACAGATATATGTACGTACATGGGGCCAAATACCGCGCAGTGTCGCCGTATCCAGGCCCCGCATCTTCCACTATGCACGTAACGAGTCACAACGAGGAACGCAGAGTTTGAGCAGCGGGAATTTTGATCGTTATTGTGATGGTGCGCGAGTGGAAGAGGGGCAAAGCGAGTTCTGCGCCACAACTGTCTTTCTCGCCGTCGTTGGGTCCCGCGCGCAGTCACACCGCGCCCCCGAGCTCGCCGTGCTCAACGTCGACGACTAGTGCAAGCCACCGGCCGACAACGACGACCAGAAGCGACAAGCCTCCTGCGCTTCATCACCACATCTAAGGCCGCAACACGCTAACTGTACCAGTGCATGTCCGTCTTATAGCGACGTCGTCCCAGCACACACGACACCGCGATGAGCACGAACGGTCGACAACACTCGCGCTTCTCGACGCTGAAGGTCTTCAAGCTGGGCGCGGGCTCAGGCGCGGGCTCATCGTCGGGGAAGCCGCCCCCGCCGCCTCCGAAGGACGAGTACTACCTCCAGCCCGACAACCGCTCGTTCGTCTCCCTCGCGCCATCCGACGTCTCTGCCGCACCCTCCTCCTTCAACACCCCCATCTACAATGCCTACAACAACCATCCGAACAACCCCACCAGCGGTACCAGCTTGAACCCTACGAGCGCGTATAGTCGTAGTCAGACGCCGTCGCTACCAGGCACGCCCGCCCCGCGTTCGCCCCCCTATGGCTTCGTCCAGGTCGACGCGCCGTCGCTCACCAACCTCTCGAATGGCTCGACTCCGCGTTTGCCCAGCGGGGGTAGCAGTAACGGCCTCCTAACACCCGATGCAGCGCCTCGTAAGAGCCCGTTCGCCAAGCTCATGTTCGGCCGCAGCAAGAGCCCAAAGCCGCCAAAACCTGAGCTCCCGGCTCCACCACCGCAACAAGACGAGGGTATATCGATGCCATGGAACTTCCAGGTGCGTCTCCCTTCCTCTCTGTTTTATGTGGTTGATCGAGCGCGAGACTGACTGATATATCTGTCTATATGCGCATATATAGCACAATGTTCACGTCGACGAAGCGTATGTCCCCTCTCCCGCCGTATTCAGCGATCAATCCCCCTTCACTCGCCCAGTTTCTCCGTTCTGATCCCGGATCATCCCATCGCTCACATCGTGTACACGCAGGTTCGGCGGATTGCCACCCTCATGGACCGCCTCCCTCGCACAGGCCGGCTTCACTGACGACGAGATCGCCGCGATCCTCCAACAGCGTCTTCGCGCGCGCTCACCGCAGACGCTCGCCTCCGCCTCCACCGCATCCCTCTCCAATCATGTCGACCTCGAACTCCCGAACCCCTATGCCCCCCAACAGCCGATATTGGGCACGGGCACGATCCCCCGGGCAGCTGGCGTCGGTATCGTGCCCCGGCCTCGCATGAGCTCGCTCCCGCGCTCGGACTCGCAATACTCCCTCGCGTCCTCCTCCGCATCCGCATCCCGACGGCGCCCGGCCGCGGCACAGCGCAAGTACTCGAACGCGTCGAGCTCGTCCAGTTTCACGAGCGACGAGCCTCTGCCATCATCAACCTCACCCGCGCCGCAAATCACGCTACAGCATTCCATATCTACGACATCCTCTTCTCAACGTTCGCTTTCCTCATCTCCTGTGATTCCGGCCACGGCGCCAGCGCCGCTCACAATAGCAGATTCTACGCCGCTACAACCACGCTCCAGGCCAACGCGGCAGCGCACGCGCGAGCAGCCCGAGCTCGTGGTGGTGAACAACCCCGTAACACCGTTCACGCCACCCCCCGCGTACGCATCGTCCGATCGATCCATGGTGCCGCTACCCGAGAAGGAGAAGGCGGGGTTCGGAGGAATGGACTCTGGCCAGTTTGGGACGACGACGCCGAACAAGGACCCCCCGCCGCAGCCGCCCAGGCTGCAGGAGCAGGACCAGGTCACCTCCCTGGCTTCGGCTTCGGCATCTATCTCGTCTCCCGCGTCTACCACATCCTCTCCCGGCAGGCCGTCCGACTCCGCCTCCAACAATGCTTCCTTCGCGTCCGCGTCCACATCGACGTTTACCGCCGCTTCGCTCACGTCCCCGCCGCGACGAAAACGCATGTCGTTCGCGCCTCCCCGGCTGTCGCTCGACGCGCCGCTCGGCGATCTCACGAGCTGGACCGAGGAGCTGTTCTCCAGCATACCGAGCGCGCGAGAAGATGGTGCGGGCGGCGGTAAGCCGTGGGAGAGCAAGGGGAGGCGCGACTCGGCGGTGCTGCCGAGCGCCGGGTCAGGGGGATCGAGCTCGGCCAGCGCGAAGGGAAGCCCGGCGAGCGCCAGTGTGGTGCCCAAGGGCTATCCGCCCCGCGGGTCGTCGTTGAGGAGGAAGCCGCAGCAGGAGGTCGCAGAGGAGCCGGCGGTGCGACCGCACGAGAGGGAGCGAGAGCGGGAGATGACGGACGGGAGCACGGTCAGCGACTATTCGAGGCGAAGTGATACGGATCCGAGCTTGGACCTTAGCGAATTCCCGAGTCCGCCGAGCTACAGCTCGTTCGCGCCGATTGGGGCGCAGACCGCCTCCCCTCCGTCGACGGCCGCGCCGAACGTCACGAGTCCTAAGACGAAGCACAAACCCGTTCCGCTCACGTCGCTCGGCCGGCCGTCGTCGCGGTCCAGTATAGCGGAGGAGGGAGACGCGGCGCCGCCAGCGACGACGCCGTTGTGGAACGAGCTGCTGGGAATGGTGCGGCAGGACTCACCGGGCGTGGCGTCCGTGCTGGTGAGGAGCCCCGCGTTGGACGAGGGCGAGGAGGGCAGCCCGGTCATTCCTGCGACGCTGAGCAGCCCGGACAGACGGAAGCTGATGGAGAGGCTTGCGCGGGAGGCGATCGCGGGCCGGTCACCGCTGTCCGCAGGGATGACGGTACCGAATCGGCGAGAGGAGGAGGAAGATGAGGACGACGAATTTTTACTGCCGGGCGTGACGAGGAGGGGGGACAACCGCGACTCCAACCTGACGGTCAGGCCGGAGAGGGACTCAGCATCAACGCTGCGGGATGTGGACCGCAGTTCGGCGGAGGGAGCGAGCATCGTGCGGGGTGCGGTGGTGGCATACGCAACGAAGGCGAATGTGATTGGGGCTGGAGTAAGGAGTAGGTCAGGGTCGGCGGGGACATCGCCGGTGGAGAAGAGGGACGTAGGGAGGAATGAGGCCGGTGCAGACTTGCAGCCGCGGACCGACCTGAGGCAAGATCGAGGGTTGAGCCTGCTGCTGGAGGGTGTGCACCAGACTATAGAGGGCGTGGACGAGGACGAAGAGCCGGAGGACGAAGGTAGTGGTAGCGGGAGCGCGAGTCGGAGTGGCAGCGGGAGCGCCGAGAGCGGGTGGACGTCGCTCACGGGCTCGTCGAGGCGGCAGACGGTAGCGACGTCCGTGTCGTCGGAGGGCGCGAGCGATGCTCCGAAGACACCAAAGACGCCGTCGCTTGCCTACTTGCAAGCGACCCCCAGTCCGAGCCCGAGCGCCACCCAGAGCTTCTTTGAGCTGGACCAGGACGAGCCCGAGGAAGCGTCTGACTCAGCCTCGGATGACGATGGGGAGCGGGAAGAGAAGGAGAGTCAGGAGACGGAGACGGTACATATCAGGTCCCAGTCGACCTCGCCTTTGTCCGCCGCTGCCCAGAAGAGGAATCAGCGCCCGCGGATCGTTATCAGCGGCATCCCACCGGAGGCAAACTCTGCTACGACCTCAGCGGGGAAGTCTCCGGTCACATCCCCTGCCCACTCGAAGAATCCCTCATCTCCGAGCTCGCTGTCACCCGCAACCCCCGCGGTACGCTATCGCGGGTGGCTCGCCGAGGTCCTTGCGCCGCTCGATGACTTTATCAACGATGCGCTCGACCCACGTGAACGATACGTCGATCTTCGCGAGATCGCGGAGGGCGAGTCGGGCAGCGTGTATGCCGCACGCGTCGTTCCGCTCCCAGACCTGTCCTCTGCAGCATCTCATACGCCGTCTGCGAAGGCGTGGGCTCGAGCCGCGGCGAAGGACAGCTCCCCGTCATCGAACAAACAGACAGTCGCGATCAAGAACGTGCAAGTCAGCCCGACCGGGAGCCCGAAGATAGGCGAGCTGAAGCACGAACTCAGCTTGATGAGGGGTCTCAGTCATCCAAACATATTGACCATGGATGGTCTCTACATGGACCTGGTAGAGGATTCGCTTTGGATACGGATGGAGCTCATGGAGCGGAGCTTGGCGGACGTGATCGGACTTGTGGAGGAGGGCCTGGAGATCACGGAGGTGATCGTCGCCCGGTTCGCCTCAGACGTGGGTTTTCTGCCCTGCTGATAGCTTTGCAATCCTGACCCCCGTGACACTCTTCCCCAGATCTTGTCCGGGTTGTCGTATCTTCAGACGCATGGCATCGCACATCGGGATGTGCGATCTGATAACATGCTCTTGAACTGTGAAGGCGTTCTGAAGCTGGGTAAGGATTTTTCAGCATGGATCCTCCCATTCCTTCTGATTGCTGCCACAGCCGATT
This sequence comes from Punctularia strigosozonata HHB-11173 SS5, assembly GCF_000264995.1. Lineage (NCBI taxonomy): Eukaryota > Fungi > Basidiomycota > Agaricomycetes > Corticiales > Punctulariaceae > Punctularia > Punctularia strigosozonata. The sequence continues at coordinate 1,027,253 of NW_006767444.1, read as the reverse complement.
TTTCCAACGGCGTGCGCGTAACGGCGGAGAGCCCGACATGCTCCGACGTAGTAGGGGTTGTCTATTGGCAGGTGGGGGATTGTTTGTCACCAGTACATGAGCCTCCCTCACGCATCTTCACGCTAGGCTCCGGAGGTACGGAGTGGATCATACGATGCTTTGAAGGTCGACGTGTGGTCCCTCGGAGCCACTATCTGGGAAACGCTGCAAACTGTACCTCCGTTTTCGGACGTGCAAGATGCCAGTCAGATCGGCCGCCAATGGCCTCCGCTCGATGATCCTGACGCCTACTCGCGATCTCTACACGACTTCCTGGCTCGGTGCTCGATGCCTGCTGCTTCCCGTCCGACACCAAAGGAACTTCTCGCGGTTTGTCGTGCATCTTTCATACATCGAAGCACCTTGGCTTATTATTTGCCTGTCTAGACTCCGTTCATTCGCAGCGCTTGCAGGCATTCAGTCATTGCCCAATTACTCTCGGATTGTACAAACATCGAAACGCGTTTGAATAGGCGGCAAAGTGGCGAGAGCATGGACTCACAAGGGACTGTTTCTTAGCACACGATTTCATCTATACCCTTGCTTAGTTATTACATTTTGTTATTACACCTGTATGCTTCCCGCGACACTCTCCACAGCATCCTTCAGCTCTATCGCAGCCTTGACTACATTGTCGGACTCGTCCTCCGCGCACTCGGCAATAAATGTCGCTGTTTCTGTCGCAAGACCTGGCAAATGCGCAAGGATTAGCTAGAGATCATTTCCGCAGCGAGCAGACAACCAACCGAGGAGTTTGCCTCCATGCTCCGCCCACAGAGTCGTGGAGCAATTGAGGGCAAGAATCCGCAGCTTGACTTCTTCCGAGCGTGTATGCATTAATACCTTCAGGTTGATACTCTTGAGCAAATCGTCGTCGGTAGTGGCGTCAACTACAGCTGTGAGGCAGGTTGAAAGCAGATCACGTCCTTCCGCGATGTTCAGGTTGATGCAAACCGCGAGCTGATTCACGAGCGGGGAGACGAGAGCACGCAATTTGTCATCTCTCCAGAATGCTGGACATGCAAGTCAGCGAGGAGGCACACGGGTCATCCGGTTCCACTTGCCTCCGTCATCAAATGCAAGACTCCTGACCAGGACCTGGATAACAGATGTCCACAGGGTTCTATCCCGTTCGGACCCAGAAGAGTATGCAAGTAGTTTCTCGATGAAGGGTTGCAACAAGAATGACATGTAGGGTGTCATTAGAGCCTGGGAAAGCCGTGAGCGGATGCAGTGAAGTACGCAATGTTCGAACTTACCTTGAAGTATTCTAACAACGCCATGAATGTGCGGCAGAATGTGACTTGACGTGCGGATAGGTTGCTGTTAGTGAACGACCAATCGTATAGGCGCCGGAAGAGTGGCTTGAATGAGATATCGTTCAGCTTCGACGTCAATTCAACGAAGGCCTCAATTGCACGATGCTCGGCCTGCAGACTCGTCATAAGTTATAAGTTATCATGCAACGCAGATTCGATTGACCTCCTCGATGGATTCGGATTCAACATCGTGCCGAAGGTCGAAGGCCGCCATGAAGACCTTGAACAACTGCCGGATGTGTTCGGATACCACAGTGCGCTGTGCGATGCGAAGAGCACGTTTCATACATTCGAAGTACGCCAGATATTTGCGAACATCCTAAAGCAGAGTAAGCTTTATGCCTCAAAAAGGCATATTTACTGACCTTTAGACCGCCGGAGGGCCACATCTCGCAGAGCGTGGTCAGTAGCAGATCTGAAGGTGCACGTTTTGCAAGTGCACGTATGACTCCCTCTACAGGTGAAGATTGGCTCCCTGGAGCGACGGAATAATCCATGTATAGCGACACCAGCATGGCAATATCTGCGCTTCCCCAGAACGAAGGAATAGAAGAAAGAAGTTTCTTCAGCACATCGAGGCAGTCATGCACTGCAGAAGACGACTCTGTCACAGGCGGGTTCAGTTCAGTGTCGGCTCTATTCGGGAGTAACAGCTCTTACCCATATCCCGGAAGCTTTCGCGCACAAGCGCGATGCATTCCTGAACAACTGCCCGGAAGTGCGGTATGACCCGTGGGCCCAAAGCCACGCTGATGGTTATTGTGAGATCCAGATGGCATCGTCAATGTCAAGCGGTCCTCCTTACCATAAGGAAGGTAACACAGAAACTGCTGCTGCGGCGTCACTGCGGGTCCGCATGGCGGCGAGAACAGGAGGAATTCCCTGCATCAAGGATGCTTCTTCGCCAGCGCACATCGTGTTGCTAATTTCCTTCAAGCTTTTGAAGGCTGCCTGGATCAGGTTCTCACTTTTTGAGGTTGAAGTGATTTCGACAATGACGTCCACTATCTGCGCAATCACAGGGGCAATAAGTTGTCGTGCATCCTCGGTGACCAGATGCAGACGGTCGATGAGCAAAGTAAGCGCGGCGACTTTGATCTGCGGTAAAACACACGATCAGCGGTGGCAGCACCTCTTGTAATCGTGTGCGACATACCTGATCGTCTCCGGATCGGAGCATATGCAGCGTCGCTCGAGCGAAGTCTGGAACTGCCATCTTTTGCAACGCTTCCTCGAGACACACACGTGCAGTACGGTGGAGACCAACTATGGCGGTGTCCATCTCCCGTCCAGAAGGTGATAGCGAATATGTACGTAAAAGCTTGGGGACCACTGAGCCAATAGTTACCCCTGCGTCCTCGGAGGCAGGGCCGACAAATGGCTCTTTTGCCAGCTTGAAGCTTTCCGCAACAAGAACAAGGAGAGCGTGCGCGCGTCGCAATAGCTGCTTGGATCGCGATGGGTGGTCTTCGTCGGGATCCCTGGTAACTCCAATTGAGTAAAATGACCTGGTTCACTCACTAACACTTACGGAGAGGCAGACAGAAATACGTTCCGCTCTGGTGTCATGTCAAAAGCAGTAAGAAGAGAGTCGTAAGCTTCGTCGAGGAAATCTAAGAACGACTGTTGCAATGTTAGCCGGCGATTGCCCATGTGATACAGATGTGCATACCGTGATCTGCAGCGCGCGACTGGATCGATGAAGCAGTGCAAGAGGAATAATGAGCGATTGCCGCGCTTCTTCCCTACTTTGCCTAGCTACTCTGCTTGCCACCTTGTCCACGAGAAGCATGGTGACTGGGGACAGGAACTCTTCTGCCCCCAAAACGTCGACAAGATGAGAGTAAAATCTACGGATATTGTAAGCCAAACGTTGCTTGAACGGCTAGCCGAGAAATCATCACCCAAGGCGGCGATGACGAGGTACGTGGTTCACCGCGTCGGTGAACAGTTGCAGGAAGCTCCTGGCAGCTATCCATAAGTCCCGTTTTTGTTCGTGTGAAGTCCTCAGCGTAGCCATCATGACTGGAACGATGCTGTCGATAGTCTGTCCAATATTCAGTACAGCTATGCGTGGCGGGAACAACCGACACACCTTCTGCACCACGCGGAAACTATAGGGATCGTCACGGTGGAAAACGTTTGAGCCCATGAATATGAATATGGGCATAATATTTTGCACGACAGCGTCCGGAGCCAGGCGGGCCAAGGTTGCCATGAGCAGCAAGGCCTGGTGGAAAGTTTGTGGATTGTCGGTAACTGGGAGTAGTTTGAGAATCTATGCTGAATGAGCAAGTTGAATCCCTTACTTCGAATAACATCCACCAGGATGCTCGCACGGATGGGGCTAGGCTCAATATTCGGTAATTCCTGTGCTCGCATTAGCAGCATGCGATCACTGAAGTCACAAGACATACCACGAGACGCGACGTGACGTTGTCAAGGGCAGACATCAACAGTTGAGCCACGTAACCTCTCTGCAGCTGCAACGTAGCATCGGAATGAACCACACTGGACAAAGTATCCAACAAAGCTGACACAAGGTCGAATGATGCCGGGAGAGTCTTGTTATTGAGAGCCTCTGCAAGTAAGGCCAAAGACTGGAGGCTATCCTCTTCCACGACGCTGGTTCCGATGGTCAGATACAACGGATTGAGCGCATCAACGGTACTTACCCATCCAATTTGGCTCGTTTCGCGCTACGGTTCGCATGAGCGTCGGACGCGGGTTGAACGGTCGTCAACAGCTTGACGATGACGGGGACATCGTTCAACAAGTGCGATAGCGCACCGAGACACTCGTTACGCTAGACGTTCAGTGAGAAAAATGCACAGACTATGAAGGGAAGGGAACTGACGACGTCTCCTCCTTGGCTTCCGATTTCCAATAGGACTGAGCACAACTCCATCTTGCGTTCGTTGTTCAGAGCGGCGAAAAGATGGTCACGCAGGTTGTCCGTCATCGCTTTACGCATGTTGGGGCATATGTTGATGCCTGTAATACCGTCGGTGAGCGTCAAATCAGACCACGAAGATCGGTAAGGCCGGACAAGGGAGGTTATCGGACGCATGTCACGTCTAACCACCCTATCGAAGGACCTAGAAAATAAGACCCACCGGGACCGAATGACCATTGCAGTGCCTTCCCAAACAAAGGCCACTGCTGCGAAGATGGCTCATTGCAATCTCGCGCTGCAGGACCGCCTACTGATGCCGCACACAATGTCATGAATTCGTCGAACCCGGCGTCGCCTTCTCCGTTTGCCACTTCGGAGTGAGCTTCGACGAAGTCGATCTGACGTTGCACGACCGGCATGAGCATCTGGAACTTGACCACGTGCTTGACGTCCTGCAATGATCTGAGGATAGGCAGGCGCACATCCATCGCCGGCGCGTTGCTAACGTGTGAAAGTAGATAGCACAACATGCGCTGCTTATACCTGCACGGAGCACGATTACGATGAGATGCTAACAGGGCAAAACAAGACGATGACCGCACCCGCCGTCCTTTTTCGAGTCGGACTTGCTTCGGCTCAGAAGCTCGCGATGGAAGACACGCAATTGAGAGCTGTCGCTGACCAGATGGTCCTGACGTTCGACAAGGGCTGCCAAGTACCTGCGCGAATCTTCCCATTCCACGTACTGCAACCCGGCTATTTTTCTCGTCAGTACCCCTCATGAACAGGAGGTCTCTAGGAGGACATACCGGAGTGGCTCCCATAGATCGTATCCAGCGCATAAACCGCGGACGCCTGCTGCGCCGTGGCCAGCTGCGCCAAAACAACGACGCACGACATCGCGCCCTCGCGCATCGGTCTATCCCCACTTTGCAGCCCGACCAACAGACACGGAAGCACTGTCTGGAAGTCGACCGGCTTCGGCATATCCGTGTGTGCAGCGAGGAAGGCGACAGCGTGCGCTAGCGCGATCTTACGGATGCTATCCGTTCCGTCTCGGCGAATCCAGATGCCGGCGAGGAATGCGAGCGAGTCCGTGGCCAGCGCCACGAAGAGGTTGCGGTTGATCGTCGCAGAGAGAAGCGGCACCGTGCCAGTGGCGTTGGCCAGGGCGTACAACCTACGCATGAGTTGGACGTAACGAAGACCGTGGTCCTGTAACATTGTCAATAGGCGCCTTTTCCACGTAGAGTCGTCACCCACATCTCCAGACTGAGCGAGCCAAGGAAGCGCATTGCTCTCTGGTTTATGGATTTGTGGCAAGAAGGCGAACAAGGACGCCTGTAGGCGACGGAGCGTGTTCGGACTGGTTGGCTTCGTTACAATGGCGTGATTGAGCGCGTCATCACCTAGTGGGTCTTCCGAACTTTGTGTTCTGGCCAGCGATTCGGCGAACGCGTCCAGCGACTGCAAATCGATGGCGTCCAAAGCTCGATGTGCCATCTCGACTTGCTGCTCGCTGGAAAGTCGACTGAGCAAGGATCGTAACACGAGGTACGCAAGGATGCGCGCGTGCGGGCCATTGGGTGATGTGGAAGACTCGTGCAGACGGGCTATAACCTCCCCTATAACCTGTTCGTAGCTGTTCAACGCGATGAGGTTCTCTGCTAGCTTCTCCGCGATGGAGGCGTTGGCTTCGCGCATCGCGATCTCCCCGGTTATTTCGCCCGATTTTTTCAAGACGTCGACACAGCCCTTCAGTAGCGCCGAGTCGGCGATACCTTCATGAGCCTGGACAACATCCCAAGCCGCGGCTGCGCTCTTCTGTCTCGGCTTAGAGAATATCAGGAAGGGGAAGAATAGGCGCAGCACTGCGGCGTTAGAGTCGAACGTGGACCCGGCAGACGATGACGCGCTGGAGTGGGCGGCGACGAAGGTAAGGTGCAACCTAATGAGTTGGCGCGAACCGCTCGACTCGAGGTGCGCGGCGAGAGTCGCGAGGAATTCGTCGTTTTCCTCTTCCGCGATGCTGGGGAGGATGAGCTCGGGATGGGCGTATAACTCGCCGACGACGGAGGGGTCGGTGTCATGGACGCGCTGGAGGAGCGCTGAGCGGATAGATTGCAGCTCTGCCTCGTCTGTACTGGAGGAATTTTCGATGAGCGTGCCGATGAGCTTCCGGACGGCGGCGAGACGGACGGACGCGTCTGCGTGTGCGGAAGCGAGGATCATGTCCGGATCGGCAAGGGCGTGTTTACTCCCGGAGGCTGCCTAAAGGTGCGAGAATATGAGACTGGCATACCTTGGAGCAGACGAGTTCACAAACGTACCGGCGGCAGCGACAGGGAGATTAGAAGTTGATCCACTTCATTCCTCAAGGCAGTGTGGTCTTCGTCGTCTTCTTCCTCGGTACGGGTTAGGTACTCGTCACAAGCGCTTTTGAACACCTCGAGATGCCGTTGTTGAACCGTTGCGAGCAGTGCGCGCTCCGCGTCATGTCGATTTTTGCTTCGGATCGCTCTCGCGAGTAGCAGGGCAGTGATGCGGCGAATGAGAGAACTTGGCGGGTTGGACGCCGTGAAGAGCTTCTCGACGAGATATGCGATCTCTACGGAGAGCGTTTCCTTTGATGGCGAGAGTGCCCTATTTAACACAGGACCTAGGAGCTTGTCCGAGCCGTGATACGCGAGCGCCTTGATAGCGGCGTCCGAAATCTCCCTGTGACAAAGTCATGTGAATGGTGAGCATCGTGTGCTCTCCAACGATATGTCGAGGCGCGACTCACGCAGACAAGGGCAGCTTCAACGTCTCCAGTTCCTCTTGCGGCGCGCATACCGCCACGGCCGCGTTTATGAACTGACTAGCCTCAACATGGCCCGAAGTCGCAGCCGCAGCCATGCGCTCGAGAGCGGTTTTAAGTGCAGCCGGAGTGAGGGTGCTTCTTTGACTGAGAGCGGCCAGCAGGACATAACTCCCGAGCTGACAGACGTCAACGGCGATGACAAATGGGAACGTGGGAGAGGAACACTCACAATAGCCTCTCTGATCAACATTGCAGGCCTGCCACCTTCTTCGCCCCTTGAGAGCACGTCCTTCTCCAACGGCGCTAGGAAAGCGGGTATGAGCATCGCGAGCACGCCCTCGGACAAGCCCTCCGAGCGTGAGATGTACTCGAGCAGCGTGCCGGCCGTGAATGCAACGAGGGTACGGTGGACGTGTTGAGCGCGAAGCGCGGCGGGGAGGAGAGAGACGGCAGACCGCGTAAGCTCGGGCGATTTGAGCATCTCGGTGACGAGGGCGGTCCGAGGGAGTGACTTTCCCGCTTTCGCGAAGGGCTGAAGGAAGCGCCATGTGGGGTGGTCGCTGCATATATGAATAGGAATGTAAGCAGATGGAGTAGCACCGACATGAGTTGCGTAAGGCGCACCGGATGTGAAGGATAGTAACCATCTTCGCGAAGTGAGGCGATTCGTGGTATGGGAGGAATAGGGCAATGACGGATTCAACGTTGAACTCGTGAATTCTGAAGAGCAGGCACAAAGTAGTCATTCTCTGCCTCCAACGGATGCATTTTTTGTTCTAAAGCGCACCTGAACCGCCTCACGAGCCACTCCAACACTTTTCCTGCCGGGGCCTCGAGCAGCCACGGACCCAAGCACTGTAGAAACTCCGCGATCAAGTTGTCCAGTTCCTCGTTCTGCGCCTTCGTCTGCAGCGTCCTGTCCGTCGTCTTCGCCTGGTCAGAAAACAGAGTATCCGCGAACGCCGTGAATGCGGAGTTGAGGCGACCGAGCTGCAGTAGTCCATTGCATCCGAGGGCATATATAGAGTCCAAGTCGTGTTCGTCCGCGCTGCGGCCCGTGAAGAGATAGGATTGAGTAGGTCCGCGTCGTGAGCGGTCAACCAGGAGAGAAGAATTGAGCGAGGCCCCTTGCGCGAGCTGCGCGGCAAGGCTAGAGACCATGATGTCGTGCGGCAGATCTTATTTGCTTGCAGACACTTCGAGTCTCTTTTGGCCTCGTACGCTGCCCCGAAGTAGCTACAACCGGATCAAAGGATGGCGAAGGAGAGGCAAAATTGAGCACAGCCACTTACCAATCGAAAGCGTTTAATTTAGGCGCTCGTGCCTCGCGAGCGTCAAGTGAGTTGTGAGCCATACAAAATGCACGATCGTCGAATCTGCCATGGCCTGGAATTTTCAAATGGAAATAGAGCATACCGCACAGTTTTGATGATGAAATCAACGACTCGACTACCCTTAGGCATCCAAGCTCGGACTATTACGCAGCGTCGCCTAATCGGTGAACTCTGCGAGCATACTACGTCTCGCACTCCAATCCTAGGAAGAGTGAACAATCACGTCGTACACTATGTCCTTCTCCTAAGCCTTGGAGCAGGGAACTTCAACGGTACGTCCAACACGGCTCGTTTCGTCGCCGCTGCGCTGTCCGGCAACCCGAGCCTCTTCAGCTCCGTCAGCCCAAGCACCTTCACGCTGCACCCGAGTGACTTGAAGATCGGATTGATCCTGAGACACACGTAAACCGTCACGTAGAGATCAGGCGGGTGAGAGAGAGAAAACGCACTTGGTGGTGGGCTGCGCGAGGTCGTTGGCGATCAGGGACGTATCTGTCGCAAAATTATCGACGTGCAAGCAGAGCGCGAACATATATGCCAGGAGCAGCGCCCGCTTCTGGCTCGTCACCTGGTATCTATCCGTCCACGTCGTCGATCAAAATCGAAAAACAACCACAATTTGTGAGCGCTCACTTCGTTGAGCCCCGCGGCTGCTCGGCGAATCGGGAGAGGAAGCCGTCGAGCACGGGGCCGGGGACAGCCTTCAGCATCTGAGATTCCTGCAGTTTTTGCTTCTCAAAATCACGCCCGCGCATCGTTGCTTCTCGGAACGCGATCATAGCGGAGATGTACACGATCACTTTCCTGCGAACGGCATGAGTACACAGCGAACGCAAAGACGTCAGGAGGGCAAACGCACAATATACGCTTATCGATCCCTTTTCCGTCTTCCTTGTCCCTGAACAATGCGCTCAGATGTTGATTCACCCAACTACTCCGTCTGAAGGCCAACAGCGCGGTCCTCTCCTGCCCGTTGCTCGCGCTCAAGAACGGTGCGGCACTGATCGAGTCGAGCTCGCTCTGCGGCACGATCGCATACAGCTTGTAGATCTCCGACGGCGTCGTCGCCGTGGCGTCGTACGGCGGAATAAGACGCGACGCGTCTGCCAGCTCTTGCGCCTCGTCTACACAATGAAGGTTAATCGCAAAGCAAAAGGGGGTCCAAGAGAGGACTGCGCACCTTTGGTCGGCAGCGCCTCCGTGTTCTTCTCCACCGTGCTCTGCAGCACACCGGCGACAGCGCCCATGGCGTCAACGTCGACCCTGTTCCGCTCCTGCGCCCGCATGCGGGTAACCGCCTTCTTCGTTCCGAACGTGTTCTGCAACGCGTTCCGCGCCGCGAGGCGCTCCGCCGCACCCACAGGTGCGGGCTTGAGCGCCTTGAGCGCCTTGACGGTGCGCTGCATGATGTGCAGCGGGGCTGGGCGAATGGTGACCGTGTGCGTGCGCTTGTCGTGCACGGCAACGTAGTACCTGTGCCGTAGTCCAATTCGGGACTGTATGAATATGGCTAAAAGATCGAGACGTACCGGCACCCTGCACCTGCCCCTGGCTCGTCGATGGAAGCATATTCAACAGAATCGGCCTCGCCGGCAACGAGCATGTCCCTCCTCGCGAACTCCGTCGCCTCCTCGCCCTCGATTCGCGACCTCTTGCGTGTGTAGCATTTGAACGACGTTTTGGGAGGTGGCTGCACCGGGAAGCTCGCTGTTATCCACGCATACCCCAAGAAAGAGCGACCAGAGTGAGATGAGCATCGAGAAAAGTGAGCGAGCCGGTGCGCGCGTACCTACGACGGGTCCGACTTCCATAGCATTTTGCGAGGACAGTTTCACAGTGATCTTATTGTGGGCCTCGTCTGCCTCAACGTTATGGCGTTTACGTTTCTTGCTTGGTGCTGTGGCCGCAGCCATGGCTTTTTTTGCGGAGAGGCGAAGGAGAGAAGGTGGCGTTCAGTTTTGACCAGGACCGCCGACTCTCGACCCTTGGCCTTCGACTTCATCTTTGCACGTTCATCATCGAAGACGACGATTGAATTGCTGGATGTTCTCTCTTATCGGTCGCTTTCTCATCTGTTGCTCTTGACGTCTAGTATTATCGAGCCACCCAATGTGGATCGTTGCGCACATAGCTACCCTGAACCTCAGCCGGGCTCCCGACGTGCGGGACATAGTCGAATTTCAACGGAAATTACCCCTCAACTTTGCATCACAACAAGCTCACAAACGATCAGTATTCCGTGTGAGAGGCTACCGCAGCTACGAGTGCTGCCGTGCTAGTCGTCCAAGATCGCGCAGCAACGACCGGCGTTAGCTGGTTCTATGCCTCGCCGATTATACCCCGTAGACCGTTGGCTATCACTTGGACTTCCCCATGTGGTAAGCAGTATCAAAGCATCCTTTGTGCCTTGAGTTATCGCAGTTGCAGCGTATACCAATCGACAACCTCATCCGGTTTGTACATCCAGGTCTCACAATCCCGCACTCGAGCAGTGCGTTCCAGTCATCATTCTTGAACCTTTGGAGTCTCCTATACTACGTTGAGAATATGTATCCCAGCCCATGTGTCGACTCGATGAGAAATGTAGCGATCCTCAGCCACTTGTGTGCGCATGTGTCACCAACGGGTCGCCGCCGCTCCTGAGCGCAGCCTCTTCACTAATCGCCCTCCTCTGAGAGGCGGTTGTCTATAGCTGCTCACTTTGGGTCTCTACCCTCCATCCCCCTCGCCATCTCGTACACCTGATACAGGAGAGCATCACAGCAAGCGTGGAAGGCTCGAACTATATTGTCCAGCACATTTACGTAGACGCGGCGACCGCCGCCAACTTCGTCGTTCTGACTGCATTAGGACCTCCCGCCGGCGATGTCGACAACGACGTCGCGCTCCGTGTCGCCCAGACCCAAACTTGAAGACATGGGCAGCCGCCTACCTTCCCCGTCTCCATCCGACGCAAGGCTCGGCGTCAAAGCCGAGCCGTCCAACGGGGACGACGACCTCCCCGTCGACGACGTCAAGCCCAAACCGGAGGGGGAACCTCTGCCCGTAAAAACCAACCGGGACTCCAGCACGCCCGGCGCTTCGTCCTCGCGGCGCCAGCAGCAGCCGCAGGCGCGGCCGGGCCCCCAGCTCATCGGAGACCTGCCCGTCGCCACCGAGGCGGCGATGGCCACGTTTGAGGAGCTCAAGGCGAACCACTACCAGTATGGCACCCTCGGGCGCTCCCGCGAGGCGCTCGAGGGCATGACATGCGACTGCCAGTACGACCACGGTCAGTCCTCGCTCTTTTCTCCGTAGTCGTAGAGTCCGTCGTGTAGCTGGCGGCTCGGAAGTCTCACGCCGGCTGGACGCCAATGCTGACGCGGCTTTCACTCGCACAGCTGAAGATGAACCGTGGATGGCATGCGGCGAGGGCTCGGACTGTATCAACAGATTGACGCAAGTGGAGTGCTTGCCGGGCGAGTGTCGATGTGGGGCTCACTGTCGAAACCAGAGGTGCGTCAGGTTGTGAGCGGCCTCCAATCTCTCTGGCTCATAATCATGGTTACATTCCAGGTTCAACCGACGAGAATATGCTCCGATAGAGATTGTGCAAACAGAGAAGAAGGGTTTCGGATTGCGGGCGCGGGAGGACATTCGAAAGTGCGTCTCCGACCTTTATCGATCCACATATATTCAGAGCATTCTCTCCGCTCGCCCTCCAGAGACCAATTTATTTACGAATATGTCGGCGACGTCGTCTCCCATCCCTCGTTCAAGAAGCGCATGCGGGAATACGCCCAGGAGGGCATCCGCCACTTCTACTTCATGATGCTCCAGAAGGACGAGTACATCGACGCCACCAAGCGTGGCGGTATCGGACGGTTTGCGAATCACTCCTGCAGTCCGAACTGCTACGTTGCCAAGTGGACGGTGGGCACCCACGTGCGGATGGGCATCTTCGCGAGCAGGCATATCCGGCAGCACGAGGAGCTTACGTTCAACTACAACGTGGATCGCTATGGGTTAGCAGCACACCTACTCTTGTCTGGAACGTATCGGTGCTGATCGGTCTTCAGGCACGATGCACAACCGTGTTATTGCGGCGAGCCTAACTGTGTTGGATTCCTGGGCGGCAAAACGCAGACAGACATCGGCGCTATGGACGATCTCTACCTCGATGGTAAGCCTTCTATCTCGTAGCACGATACAACCTAACCGCGCTTCAGCCCTCGGCATCACCGACGAAGTGGAGAAGCTCCAGCTCAAAGGCACGAAGAAGAAGAAGGGCCGGAAGCTGGACGAGGACTACATCGTGCGGCCCGCCTACCCCTTGAACGCCTATTGCTATGTGTTGACTGGGACGTGTAGCCCGATCTCAAGCCGTTGCAAGAGAAGGACGTGCCGAAGGTCATCCAAGCCCTTCGGCAGACCAGCAGTCGGAAGGTCCTTTACAAACTCATAACGCGCATCAAGGTGTGATGCCTTTGTCAGCTTGTTTTCGTTACATTACCGACGTAGTGACTCGGCAGCTTACCGACGATCAAGCCGCACTTCGACAAGTGATGCGACTTCGTGGGTTCAGTCAAATGACCAATATCCTCCTTGATTATGAAGACGACGAAGATATAACCACCGTCGTACGTCCCATGGTTTCCTTGGATTTATGACTAGTCTGAGGAGCGACCCACCTTTAGGCGCTTGAATGCATGTACACCTGGCCGCTACTCAAGCGAAATAAGGTGGAGGCGTCCGGCATCAGCGTTCCCGTCCAGAAATGGGCGGACTCGGACAACGAAAAACTGAAGGGCCTTGCGCAACGCGTGCGTTAAGCCATGCTATAGTTGAACCGAGACTTCAGCTCACAATATTTTTATAGCTATTGGACAAGTGGGCTGAACTACAGACGGCATACCGGATCGCGAAACGCGTGAAGGCGGTATGTGCCTTACTATATCATCCTATGAGATCGATCACGCTCACGTCATGGACAGGATGGCACCGAAGAGGTGGAACGCGTCCTCTTCGAAGAGCCTGATCGACGGCCGCGGAAGCGGATACGTTTCACGCCACACGAAGACGTCCCCGTCCTGGACATCGTGCCATTAGGGACAAGGGCCGTCACACCGGATTACTCGTCTCGGTCCTCGGACAGGTTTAAGCCGTTGACGGAGGAAGAACGTCTGCTTCAAGAGCAGCGCGCCAGGGAATGTTGGTTTGAGAGTAACCGGAAGACGCACGTCACGAATATCATCGCTGCCGCGCGGGCAGCGCAAGAGGCGGCGCGGGAGGAGGAGGCGCGTAAGGCGGCGGAGTCGGCGAAGAAAGAGGAGGAGCGGGCGCGGAGGAGGGAGAAGGCGCTTGCGAACCCGAAGAAAGCGCTCACGCCAGAGGAGAAGGAGGCGTTGAAGGAGAAGCGGTTGCAAAAGCTCGTCGGCGCGATCGTGGTCAAGTGCATGTCCAAGTACCAGAAGCAGATGGACCACGACCTGTTCAAGAAGCACGCCAAAGAGGTAAACTTTGCATGTCGTCATCTTCCCCGCCAACGCTGACGCGGTAATGCGAACAGCTCACCCAGATCATCGCCGACAAGGAGAAGAAGTCGAGCTCGTACAAGGAGGGCAAGCTTGACAGCCTTTCGGACGAAAAAACGGCGAAGATCAAGAAGTTCGCGAAGGAATACGTCGCTAAGGTGATTCGCAAGCTGGAGAAGTCCGGCCAGGCGAAGAGGCGATCCTCGCAAGGGAAAGACCAGAAGCAGCTGCCCACGCCTGCGACTACGTCCACTCCTGATTCACCTGGAGCGAACGCGGCCGCCGAGCCGGATATCAGTCTGAGCGCGGTCTTCGATGATGATGCGATGGATGTGGACGGACATGGGGCCGAAGAGGACGGCTTGGATGGTGACCATGATGTGGCCGCTGAGGAGGGCAAAGGGAGCCCGAACACGTCGCCTCGTCATGCGAGTCCGAATGGTCTACATGATGAAAGTAGTGGGCAGGAGCCTCCACATAACCTTGAATTCGGCCCTGCTGTAGTATCATGACGATGGCAGGCAGACGGATTTCGGGTTATCTGGTCGGCCTCAGGATTTGTTGTGACTATCCTGATCGTTTGTCCTTATAGTGCTCGTAATGCTGCTGCTGCGTGATATATGGTTCGTACGGTGTACTTGTGCAGCCAATGTTACATGATTTGACATCGTAGTGCGAGGGCGATAGTAAGTTTACACGGGGCACAAAGCCACAAGAATAATATCAAAGGAGGTTCAACTCGTCGTCGCCGTCGCTATGTTCGGTGAGTGGGGAGCTTGCTCGAGGAGGCGGCGGTCGTCTTAACACGGGGCGGCTTTGATCACTCTTGGCTTTTTGAGCCGAGGTTGCATGGTCACGACGACGTGATTTCTAGAGCCGGAGTCAGTGCTGTCGTTTGTATGACGAACAATTGAAATATGTGTACAGCTACTGGGGTCTTTGAGGCACTGCGCGACTTCTCGGACGGTTCTGACGGAGCGGGCTTCCGCGACGCCGTGCGGGTTTTACTTGACGAGGTCCTTGACTTGGTTTCGACGACCGGAGTTTGCTCCACATCTGTGTCATCATCTTCGGTCGGCCCACGGAGTTTTCTAACACGTTTCGCCGTCGCTTGCGGGTCTTGCTCGTCGCCTGCGACGCCCGCTCTCTTTTTCCCGGCAGGTTTTGAGGGAGAAACCCTAGGCGTGTCCTCATCATTGATCCGCGTGGTCCTTTTCGTTTTCGGCGCAGGTATGGACGGCTCTGTGTCGTCATCAGCAACTGCGGCTTTCGTCTTGACCTTCCTCTTCGCCTTAGGAACATCTTCATGAAAATCTGCGGTTCCGTCGTCCACCTTGCGCTTCGTCCGACTGCCAGTAGGTTTTGGGTCGATGTCGCTATCGTCCTCGGCCAGTGATCGTTCTTCGTCGGGCCTTTTCTTGGCAGACGCTCTCGGTTTTGGCATTGGTCTAGGCCGCTTCGCTTTCGGAGTTTCTTCGTCCTGCCCCTCGACGTCTGGTTTCGGAATGGCTTTTCGTCGGGGTCTAGGTACGGCGCGAGGTGTATCGCTCTCATATTCCGTCTCACCACCAGCGCTGCCAGCGGCGGCTTTCTGTGTCCTTGTCTTTTTCGTCGCCTTGACTTTGGAAGCAGATGCGGACGAGAGCTCGCCTTCGCTTTCTTGATCCGGATCGTGGACCTTGCGCCGCTTCCGCTGCACCCGTTTCGCCTCGTCGTCAGATACGGCGTGATCTGTATTGGACGCTTTCCTCCTTCCCTTCTTCTTTGCACTCGAGCCGACTCCTTTCTCCTGAGCCTCGGCAGCGGCGGTTTGGCTGATGGTTAGATCGAAGCGCACTCTGGATTCCGATACGGGGATTGGAGGTTCCGCTATGATAAATCGTTGTGTAAGTATGATCAAGTGCGGATACGATCATAATTTCGGGGTACCTGGGTCACGCTTGGGTGCGCGTTTTCTCTTGATGGTCGTAGCCGCGACCGACTTCGAAGTTGTATTGGGAGCTTCACGCTTCGTCTTTTTCGCCGTCTTTGCTCTTGTTGTCGAGGAAGGCCCAGGCTCCGCGGGCGCTTGCTTCCTCGATCGAACGTCTGACTTGGTTGTCCTTTCGGTTTCCTGTTTCGCAGCACCCCGGGTTGGCTTCGAGAGTTGGGTCAACGGTGTATCATCTTCGCTATCTTCGTGCGCAAATTGCGATAATTTCCGAGGTGAACGGCGCAGTTCCTGTTTGACTGCGCATATAAGGGCTTGCAGCGACGTAAAAGCGGCGTGTATGCGTCCGAACTCACGAACCTGGCGATGCTGCCTTCTCCGTTCCTTTCTTGAGTTTCACGCCAGAAGCACGCACGTCCGATTCTGCCACGACATCTGTGCGCTGCTTGCTGAGTTCAACAATACGGCCTTATAGTTCCCGAGGGCGGACGTACCACAGGGTTCCGCGCGCTTCCCGAGCTCGAACTCGTGTTCGAGCTTCCTTCAAGCCGGGCAAGTAAAATGTCTGTTAGAGTATTCGCTGTGGTCGGAACGAAGATGCTGTATGCGGTAGAAACCGTAATGCAACGTCGTGAGAGGTGGTGCATATACGCAACAAACGTTCGATCAATACCCTCCGCGGTTCCTATAACGTTCTTGCTGTCTTTTCTGCCGAGCCTCGCGGCTTTGTTCGACGGTTGCCGCCAGCATTAATGCCTGGACGAACGGCGAGAAACAGAGAACGGCGATCCAGCTGTAACGCGCCAGGCTCAACCGTTCGCGGCGGCGAAGGGGCGCTTGTGCTGAAACGATCATGTGATCGTGTACCAACGCTGTCGGATATTATCGGCTTTTGCTCCTTCCGTCTTGACGAGGGAGAATTAAGTAGCCGTAAGTAATGTGTGCTAGCGCATATATGTTGCACGGTTCTGCTACTATCATCGAACCAGTGTTCCTATCGGTACCCCTTGTCCTATTCCGACTATTTTGACTCTCAACATGGCTGCACCTCACCTTAAATCACGAAAAATTGCTTGGATGTAAGCTATCGATACTATCTACATGCCCATACTCGGCACTGCTGGTTTGAACTGCGTGGGGGGGCAGGGGAGTCCAAAGAGTACCGAAATCCTATTCTCCCACGGGGTAGGATTTTGCAGAGCGCCAGGACAACGAAGCATTTCTGGGTGACAAGGCTATGATAGTGCAATGTACGATAGCTCTACTAGTCCACTTGTATAAAAACCAGGGTGACATATGATGTTACGGACGCTCCAGGAGTGCAACACGAATGCACATCTCTCGCAGAGAGTGACAGAAAGTGACATGGATCCGAACTCCGTTTGAATCCACTTAGTCGCGTCGCGAGGTGCATAGCAACACCGTTCGTCCAAGCTTCCTGTTGTTCGCATGTCCAGAACACATCCCACAAAAACCGTCACTGCAAAGCGAAAATGCAGCAAACCTCGTCGAAAACCGAGTCCCGAGGCAAAGGTCAAGGAAGCTGTTGAATACATGGAAGCCCTTGGTTCCCTCTCACCATGTGTCAAAGATGTCGCGAAGATGTTTAATGTGTCATATGATGTTCTCAGGTACCGATTGTCTGGAAAGCACAAACCTGCCAGTACAGCGCACGAGCATCAAATGACATGCACCGTGGCACAAGAGGAGGTTCTCCTGGACTGGATGTTCTTACATGCGGAGGAGGGCCACCCATGGAGCGGGCAGAGGATTCTGTTGAAGGTCCGTCAGATGAC
>NW_006767444.1:946285-1008208 GCF_000264995.1 Punctularia strigosozonata HHB-11173 SS5 | reverse complement strand
TTCATCGGTCCCCCGATCCACAGGCGATTGCCACTTGCTGAGCAGTGCCGAATCTTGAAGCACGACCTCGACGCATGCCACTCAGCTTATCTCAGTGAATTCACCCTGCGCCAAAAGGCCGTTGCTCATTGTTCACTCGCATCTGCGGAGATCGAGTCACTCAAATCACGGCTCAACACTAGGCAACAGAAGAGCACTCGAAAATCACGCCGGTTTCAGAGCTCCCACAACTTCCTGATGGGCGAGCAAGCAGAGGCTGAGTTTGCCGAACGCCTGCGCGAGAACAACGCAAAGGCTGCAGCAAAGGCTGCAAAGGAGGCTAAGAGAAATGCAACAGATGAGGCAACTCGTCGTCGCCGAACGCAGCTTGCAATTGACAGGAATATCCGATTTAGGACCATCCCAAAGCGGAAGGCAGACGTTGAAGATCTTGCCTATCTCCTCCACCTCCCTCTCGACGGCACTGTGGCAACGCTGACTGCGGCTATCAAGTCTCATCTTCAAGAAACACCTCTATTGAAGACAGATTCACGATTTGCTGGCCTTTACGGCCTTCCGGTTCCGCCTATATCGCTGCCAGATCTCAACCTAGCAGCGACACCGACCCGCTCCGATGCTGCCCCGGTTCCAGCTACCACCGAGGATGATAACGGGGTAGGAGACTGCGCTGAAAGCGATAGTACGGAAAATACAGACGGGGAGGAGGATGGCACGGAGGATGATGCCGAGGACGGCTGGGGCATGGACGTCGTCGATGCCGTAGTACCCAACGGCAGAAATGCGACTGACGAGGCAGCTCATTGTCGCCGAACGCAGCTTGCGCTCGACATGAACGTTCGATTTCGGACCATCCCAAAGCGGAAGGCAGACGTTGAAGATCTTGCCTACCTCCTCCACCTCCCTCTCAAAGGTACTATTGCCACACTGACTGCGACTATCAAGGCTCATCTTCAAGAAACACCTCTATTGAAGACGGATCCACGATTTGCTGGCCTTTACCACCTTCCGGTTCCGGCTATATCACTGCCAGATTTCGACCTAGCAGCGACACCAACCCGCTTCGATGCTGCTCCGGTTCTGGCTACCACCGAGGACGATAACGGGGTAGGAGGCTGCACTGAAAGTGATAGTACGGAAAATACAGATAGAGAGGAGGATAGCGCAGAGGAGGATGATGAGGATGGCTGGGGAATGGATGTCGACGACGCCATAGCTCCCAATGACAGTGAGTTGTCGTTCTGCACTGTCTCCGCTACGATTGACACTCTACCTTGCAGATATATCGAAATCCTCGCAACTGTGTTCGCCTGCGCCCACCAACGTCACCCGGCTGGCTCCTCTCTCGCTCCCTCTTCACCCTGCCAACATCAATCGCCCTCCGACAGCGATATCATCCCCGCATGCCCTCACTTCCGCGGGGTTCCAATCTCTCGCGTCACAGTTCGCTGGCACAACATTCGCCAAGCCTAAGCACCAGGTTCAACCCACGTACGGAGGCCGTTTCCCGCCAGGTCTCCAGTGAGCGCCACGCGCTGTCACGCTGCTGGCCACCCACCGCAGCAACGGTATACCCGCTAGCAGACCCCTCTGTGGCCAGGCGAAAATATATACGCACGTAGCAGAAAGCATTTATGGTAGATAAACAGCAATTGAAATGAATTTACTACAGGCCACGTCGCATATTTGTGCGGTGATGAGGCGCGTGCACCCGGCGAGCGCTTGACATGACCCAGAACACGTCCTCTTTAGGTCGTGCAAGAGAAGTTTGATCACATTGACACTGCCTCCATTGTATGCCGCATTGAACTCTGGACTTATACATAGAATAAGAAGCAAATGTATTCAATCAGTTCATAAATGTGACCCATCAGATTTGCGAATGCGCCGTACGACGAAGTCCTCAAATGTGGCAAATGCCACATCTCTCCCTATAGCTGTCTCGGCATCGTCGTCACTCCCCTACCCACCTGACTGCGGCACGCGAGCGGCGCAGTCGCTGGGTTATATTCACAAGACGAAGGTTGTCGGAAAGGCGCACGGGTGCACTGGTAATGTGGCAGTGCACAAGGGCGGTCACAATGGTATCTTTCTCGATATTCTCCTGTATCATCTCTTGTTATGATATTGTTTTACAAGAGAAATATTAAGGAGAGATTTGGCGCAGCACAGGGGTCCAGTATCTAGAGGGAAAGGATTAGCCGCGATGGCCACAGGATGCCAAAGATGGCCCAGTGTGACAACAATGGCGCGTCACGTCCCGTCACGCCACCTCACAGACCTGGCGGGAAACGGCCTCCGTACCCACGACACGTTGGCATGCCGCTGTACAACCCGCGTTGAACGACGAGAACGTACCACCCGCACCCCGTCACCATATGATAACGGTCTTGAACCCTACTTCGGGCAGACATAATGACACCGAACCTCACTTGAAAACCTCCTACTAATGCATAATGCTGAGCCTGATGTGCTTAAACAGGTTAGCTTACTTTTCAGGAAGATATAATACTGTAGATAGCATTGTGTTGTAGTGTACATTCATCTTATAGATCTGCTGGTGGAGAGAACTCGTTCTGTGCGCTGCGACGTCGACGCGACATCTCGTGCCGAAGCGGAGGCTGGAGATGCCGGCTGTGACACGAGTGTGACCCTGGTAGGAACTCCGGGTCCCTCAACGGCCTCATCCCGTAAAATATTCCTAGCATCTTTGCAACGTCCCGTAAAAATATAACGACTAGCTCAGACTGTGTCGAAGATAGGGACACATCATTACGAAACATAGAAAGCGTGGTCACTAATCATAATTTTGGTTCCCACTTCAAACAGTGTTTTCGATAGGAACACTGGTTCCATGATAGTACATGTTGCGATTGCGTGCTGATATGGATTACAGGTTGTTTGTGTTAAGCTATCCGTTGTATACTCGCTTGATTTCCTTTCCACACTCGACGTGGCCGTCCTTGCCTAGTCCGCGAATAGTCCACCTTCACGCTGGTAGCCATTTTCACGCCCGCTTTCGCGCGAGGTCGCCCTCGACGGCTGCACGCCCGTCTGGCTCCGAATCTCGTCGATTTCCTGTCCGGGGGCATCGGTCAATACTACACGATGGAGAGCCGATAGGGGGGGGGGGGTATACTCACATCTCGCCAGCGCTCAAACTTTGCAAGTAATGTCTCCTGCTTCCCGGTGTTGTCTGTGTCGGAGACTCTGCCGCCGTCCCCTTCAATGGCTTCGATGGCTTCCAGGAGGGCGCGGTCGACCTTGTACAGCACGTCCTGCAGCAGGAAGGGGTTTCCAACCGCTAGCAATGACGATGAACTGCGTCCGCGATCTCCTACACCAGATATCGAGCCCGCAGGAGCTTCTGCACATAATCTATGAGCGAATATTCGTGAACTCGTGTGGCAACATACACACCGTGAGGATCTGTATACGGAAAGACCTGTATCATATCTCATGAGCGTGGTTCTGATACACATCGTCAAAAAGGATACGCACCCCTGCTGGGTTCTCGATGCTTGGCGAAGGGGGCTCGCCGTAGTGGTGGGTGTGCGGAAACTTCGCATCAGCTGCATAGTTGCCAAATGAGTTACATCTCATATGCGGTAGGAATTGAGTTGGATTATACCTTCACCGAGTGACATTGTGACTGGGAGATATTACTAGGGATGCGTAGAGAATAAGAATGCGGGTAAAGGTGCAAAGCACCGGCCGGCCATCGAAGGAAGAGATCATAGGGGTGGATTACGTAATGTCATCGGGCGAGTTCCGCGCCATTTCGTCTGCGCGAAATCTTGTGTGCCCTTGCGACGAGTCACTAGCAAGCTTCGCTGGAAATCCGCCTCGATCTCGGATCATACTTCCATTGTGAAGATACTCGATAGAACCTCTAGATCTCCTCGGAAGACCACCCTTATATCGACGCAAAGATGCCCGGAGACGAAACACTGCAGAAAGATCACATTGATTCGGGATCTGAGGACGAGGAGGATGAGATCGAGGAGGACATCCCTAAAGTCGAGGTGGACGTGACGAAGCTTACTGCGCTATCACCTGAAGTCATCTCGAAACAAGTACGTCCCATTTCGTCCACGATCTTGAAGTAATGAGAGAGCTGCGACTGACGCAGCTCAGGCGACGATAAATCTGGGTTAGTGAAGCGAAGGAATCGCGCTGTTGTAGGGCTAATGTTGTGTAGGGACGATTGGACATGTGGCCCACGGGAAGTCGACGGTGGTGAAGGCGATATCTGGCGTCATGACTGTGCGGTTCAAGAATGAGCTCGTCCGCAACATCACCATCAAGCTTGGTTACGCGAACGCGAAAGTAAGTTACCTTTTTTTGAATTTACCATAGTGGCCATGCTTAATGCCACCATACTTCCCTCCCTTCGTCGATTAGATCTACAAATGCGAGAACGATGCGTGCCCAAGACCTGGCTGCTACCGCTCATACCGCTCCGACAAAGAAGATCACCCACCATGCGAACGCCCAGGGTGTGGTCATCGTATGAAGCTCATCCGCCATGTCTCCTTCGTCGACTGCCCCGGTCACGACATTCTCATGGCCACCATGTTGAACGGTGCCGCGGTCATGGACGCCGCGCTGCTGCTCATCGCGGGAAACGAAACTTGCCCACAACCGCAAACCTCGGAACATCTTGCCGCGGTGGAGATCATGAAGCTTGAGCACATCATCATCCTGCAAAACAAGGTGGATCTCATCAAGGAGCAACAGGCTCTCGAGCACCACAAAAGCATTACCGCCTTCGTCAAGGGTGCGTATCCGGCACTTATGCTTTGCGATCCCATGCTGAACATTCCGCAGGCACCGTGGCCGAGTCATCTCCTATTGTCCCGATATCTGCCCAGCTGAAGTACAACATCGACGCTGTCAACGAGTACATCGTGAAGCGCATCCCCGTTCCCGTCCGCGATTTCACTTCCGACCCCAAGCTCATCGTCATCCGATCCTTCGACGTCAACAAACCAGGTGCGGAAGTCGACGAACTCAAGGGCGGCGTCGCTGGCGGCTCCATCCTCACCGGCGTCCTCCGCCTCGGCCAGGAGATCGAGATCAGACCCGGAATCGTCACGAAGGACGCGTCGGGACGGAACAAGTGCAAGCCGATCTTCAGCAAGATCGTCACGCTGCTCGCGGAGAACAACCAGCTGCAGTTCGCGGTGCCCGGTGGGCTGATCGGTGTCGGAACCAAGATTGACCCGACCTTGTGCCGTGCGGACCGACTCGTTGGGCAGGTCTTGGGCGCGGTCGGTAAACTACCCCAGATTTACACGGGTGAGATTCATGCAGTGAGCGGAGTCTCTATGCGAGTTGATGAATCGCCATCACAGAGCTGGAGATTAGTCTCTTCCTTCTCCGTCGTCTACTCGGTGTGAAGACTGAGGACAAGAAGCAAACCAAGGTCTCCAAGCTCGTCAAGAACGAGCTGCTCCTCATCAACATCGGCTCCACCTCCACCGGTGGCCGTGTGCTTAGCGTCAAGGCAGACTTGGCCAAGATTCAGCTCACGTCACCAGCGTGCACGGAGATTGGCGAGAAGGTTGCCCTTTCACGTAGGATAGAAAAGCATTGGCGACTTGTTGGTGCGTACCACTTCCACTTCGTCACCCTCCGTGCCTGCACCGTCAGTTTCCACTAACCTGGTCTTTATTAGGATGGGGAAGCGTCCAACGCGGTACCGTTTTGGAGGTGGACTAGATCAAAGTCGTGCTTGAGCAAGCCTACCGAAACGTTCCGCGCGAGGCGCGGTCCCTGTAGCCTTACGTGTCGCATAGAACATTCTTGTACGCCCTAGGTTGATGTTTTGCTGGGAATGTTGTTTTCCGATCCCATAGTCGTCATGATCAGGGGCTCGACGCGACCGAGACCGTCCATCGCAGCGTCAGCTGTGTCCATGGCATCACATCGTCTCTACATTGCTCTTGTCACGCCTCCGGTGGCACAGAGCTCCTTGCGTCTTGCAACGACAGGATGTACTGAAACGAGAGCGCTACTGAGATGATTTCACCCCGGGCCTACGTCCTGCACAACCGGGTCACTCACGCTCGCCTCCTTCCGCAAACCGCTACACACGCGTTCAGATACCCAACGCTCTCCTTGTTATTGTCTCTGGATGCTCTGGAATCCGGACAGCTTGACTTGGCTCGGGGATGGATATTCGGCTATGGCTCGCTGTGGGGTCGATTGACAGGTCTCCGACCTCAAGGATACCTTACCGCGGTCGCTCCGGGCTCGACGGGTTTGTCCATCAATGAGAAGCTGGTCCTCCTCCTCACTTCTCGTGGGTATGCGGATGCGAAAAACCGAGTACACGATGTGTGGTTACAGACGATGCCGGGCTTCCTTGGAATTGAAGGCATCAACCCGTTGTCGGTATACTATTGCTATACTCCCGCGGGCGAGCTTTGGTTAGTCGTACTGGAGGTGAGCTCTCTTTAGCCACGCTCTTCGTGATATCGCTCATGATCAGGTTCACAACACCTTCGGAGAAGCACATGTTTATCTACTGGAGTTGGGTAAGGGAGAGGAGAAACCTAGGCGAGGGTGCGTGGTTCCCCGCTCGCACTGAGCAAGAAAAAGTCTGAACCAACCCGTCCACGCAGATTCGACCATCAATGGACATTCCCTCGTCGTTTCCATGTCTCTCCCTTCAACGACCGCTCCGGGTTTTACACCGTCTCTTTGAACGCTCCATCCCATCCTCCGTCCCCCAATGGTCAGATTGACGTCGTCAAGCCTCCACTTCCCGTTGTACGAGTCGATTTCCGTCTCCCATCGGACACTGTTGACGGCTCAGCACCACATGACAACGAGAAGGCCGGTGCCTTGAAGCTCACAGCTACTATCCGACCTACCTCAGCTATCCCCTTGACCGTGTCTTCTCTCCTCTCCGCTATACTCGGAGCGCCTCTCGGATTACTCCTAAGCATGCCTCGCATCCTCTACCAAGCGTGGATACTACACTACCGGAAGGGTCTCGACGTATATGCGCGCCCAGAACCATACCCCGTTCAGCCACTCCTCCTTGAAGGAGACTGCATGAAATCACCAGCATCATCATTGCTGGGTGGAGGTGTAGGCTGGCAACCGGAAGGTCCGTTGGAAGCGTACACACGGAGGCGTATTGAAGGTTTCTTGCGCCGCCGCGCACGAGACACGAACACCGTCGTCTCTCTCATCTCCGCCAATCCCGCCGTTCCTCCACTCACCTTCGGCGCGGAAAATGAGTCGTCGTCCCACCTGCTCATCCACTATATGTCTCCGCGGTTCTTCTCCACGTTGTTCCTGATGCCCTCCGCTGCCCACGCCCTCCTGACAGCGAGCGACCAAGCACAGAGCAAGATCGACCGTATATTCTGGACCTCGGATCGCGCGCTGTTCCTTCGCGTATTCCATAACCCTTCCTCGCCGAGTCGGACGCTCGCGCAGCGCTTCCGGCTCCGACCTGTGCCGCCTGTGGTACTGACGTCTCCTGGTTTACCCATTCCTCCCCGACACCCTCTAGATCCCGACGCTCGTGTGCATGCGCTGATCAAATCTGCCCGTACCTTCAGCGACCTGACGGTGCTCGCCCTCCTCATGTTCGCGGAACTACTGGAAAAGTGGATTTTCACATTGGTGAAAGCGCGGTTCGTCCCGGGTGAAGAACCGTGGGGCAGATGGAGCAGAGCAGAGGCAGGGCTTGGTGCGAACACTAAGACATGACACGATCCAGATGTATCGTAGATGGACTGTTTGAGATCATATACAGGATGTGTATTGGACATTATATGCGCATCGGCCTAGATCCAGGCGTATATGGGAGCAGTCATATTCGCGTTGCAAGGCTGGAGGACTATGAGGAAGTGCAGGGACGACGTTGTCTGTGACTCTGTGCCCAAACCATGCTTCGTCTCCAGAAGGGAGCCTGCCATGCAGTGACTCGTGACCGACACTGACCGTGTGGTGTGGAACGCTGACATACGCTGATGTTGCGCGTACAGCCCGAGTGCCACGTTCGCGAATATTCTCCCGCCTTCGGTTTCCTTTTTGGAGCAGCGCCCCCTGCGTTCTCGCACCTTCGACGACCGTCGTCGTTCTCCACCGCGAAATGTATATTATCGCCCGCCCCCGCGTCATGTCGCGCACTACTCAACTTGACCGCTGTCGTCGACGATGTTCAACTCGTACTATCCAGACCCATACGGCTACTCTGCCTATCGGCCCTCCGATAACGCCTACCTGCGCGCCCTAGCTGAGGAGCGCGCTGCCCAACAGCAATACGAAGCCGCCCGCCGCGCCGAACAAGAGGCCCGTGAGCGTGCTGCGCGTGCTCGCCTCGCCCAGGAACGGCTTGGCCAGCTCGGTCACGGCCACGGTCAGCAATGGAGCGCCTACCTTGACGATGACGAAGACGATGGCTACGGCTACGGCAGCGGTTACACCCCTAACCCCTACACATCGTTCGGCTACAGCCCGCGAGAGCGCGCATACCTGGAGGAGCAAAGGAGGAGGCAGGAGATGTTGGAGAGATTGGAGCGTGAGCGGGAGAGGGAACGCGAGCGGCTACTGCAAGAGCAAAGGTTGCAGGAGCAACAGCGTGAACTTGAACGCCTTCGTCGTCTAGAGCAAGAGACCCTCCTCCGTCAACGCCAACAGGCTGAGCGCGAAGAAGCCGAGCGCCGTCGCAGGAGACAGAGCGAGCGCTTCACGCAACCCACGGACCCTCTGGATGCGTTCTATCGCAGCCTTGGCATCCCCGTCCCCCAACGTTTCGATGCCACTGATGTAGACGATACGGTAAGCAACCATGCCTATCCATCAGTCAAATCGCTGTTATTGACGTTCGTCTCCTCCCAGTTCGCCCGTGGACGACGTCAACCACCGCTTTCGTCGCGCGCTCGTACACAGTCACCCGGTCATACGCGAGCGCGTTCAATGGCTCCTCCCAGCCCGAAGCAAACCCCTCATCCTGCCCATTCTACCAAGCAGGCCGAAGCCCCTCGTGCGGCGGAACCCGCTCGGTCGCCGAAGCCCTCGTCACCACAGTGGACCCCAGAACAGCACGCCGCTGCCAGCAAAATACAGACCTTCTATCGCACCAACCTCCCGCGACGGAAAGCTCTCGCGTCCATCGCATCCGTCGGCGAGCGCTTCGACAAGCTCAAGTCCGAGTTCTCCTTCCCCGCCACCGTCGACTTCATCCTCGATGGCGAAACCGTTCACGTCACTCCGCCCCCTACGCCTAGCCTCTCTTCTGATACCGTCGATAGCGGCGAGACGGAGACGGAGAACACGCCCCGGCTCGCGTATACCCACAACAACACTCCTCTTCACGCGTACGCGGAGCAGCTTAACCGACTGCTTATCTCGCTTGATACGGTGGAGAGCGGCGGCGATAAGGCTGTGAGGGAGAGGCGAAAGGAGATGGTGCGGAAGGTTGAGGCGGAGGCGGAGAACTTGGATCGGTGGCGGAAGCAGGTGTGGAAGGCGTATCTGCGTGCGCAGAGCAGCGCCGAAGCAGATGTTCCCATGCAAACGGAGTCCGCAACTGCAGCTCCTGTCGAGCCATGCGTGCCTGCTACCGAGGAGGCGGGCGTGATGCAGACGGACTCTAGTCAGCAAGTCGACGCCGCGGAGTCAGCAACGTCAGCCGCGGCCAAGTACGACACATCCACCGTGCAAACGGAGTTGCTTAATACCGATGCGCCAGCGGACGCCTACGAGCCTACTTCACCCATGATCGAAGACGTTCCCGAACCAGGCTCGACAGTCGCTTCGGTGCCTTCCGCGACCTTGGCGCCTGCAGTTCCCTCGACCCCTACAGAACCCGCTGCCGCTGACCACGACACCAGCGCGTTGGTCATTCCGAGCACCGTTGATGAAGATCTTTTCTCGGCTGCGCGCTCGTCACAAGAGCCTGTACCTCCCACAGGTGAAATGGAGGGCACATCAAGCCAGAGCGAAGCGTATACGGTCGCTGCGGAGGACGTGACGGTTGATCAGCCACAAGCGGTGGCAGAGGAGGAGGAGAGGGATGCCGATATGGCTGTTGAGAGCGAGTCGGCGACGCAGGACCCGCGAGAGAAGGATCAGAGGCAGGATGCTGTGGAGGAGACGAATGCGGAGAATGCGAAGCTCCCGGAGCCGAAGGATGACGAGAAGATGGAGGTTGAGAGCACTGAATCGGAATCCAGCGCTCATGAGGAACCGAGAACGCCCACCGATGCGGAACGCCGGCCAGAAAATCATCTTGCTGAAGACGCGAAGGCGGGGCAGCAACAATTTGGGGATGCGGAAGTCGTTGTTGTATGACCCCGTATTGTATATTCTTCGTTTTTCGTCTGTCGTGATCTCAATTCATTTGCACGTGTAACATATAATCTTATGCAATTGTACGTGTAGCACCCCTGCTATGGACTCGATGCGATAATGCCAATCTGGACACCAGCGACCAGACACTTTGCCTCCGTTGCTATGCGGGTTTTAATCAAATAATCACACTCTCATACTTAGCCACTTCTGCGTCGTTGCATCACAACTCAATGTCTTGTCGTTTCGTGCTGTGCAAAGGATTGAGTCTTATGTTGTGGCCCTTTCTTCTCATTTGGGTGAAAGGAAGCGGCCCCAAGGGGCCGCCCCTTCGGGCGCAAACCGAAGGCGGGCCCGGAGGCTCGCCTGAAGTTTGCTAAGAAAGGATTCACGAAAGATCGGGAATGGGGAGGGTGGGTTTTGATGCAGGTATGCCCCGGCCGCTCTCGCGGTGAGGCTCCGGAAAGGAATAGCGTGAGAAATTGTACATTGACGCGGCGTTACGATACGTGCTCCCTCTCTCCAAGACGGCGCACCGAGCTTCGCTCGGTGCTCGCTTTTCCAAATCTCACTTGTCTTTTGCGTCACTGGCAACTGAAGGTGCACTGGAGTCCAGTCGGGCCTGGGGACTCTATGTAGACGATCGACATTCGACGAATTTCGAGCTTACATACGATCCCCTACATCACGCTTCTCCCGACGAATTCTCTCGGCATTGCTTCACCTTCTCCCGCTGGCTGTGTTATATGGTTCTATACTCACCACCTCCCCCATGAGAGTAGCATGTCGTATCTGGTTCCTTCGCTTCTTGAATATCTTCCAACCCTGCTCGTGCACGCGCATCGCCCGCCATGATGCTAACATTAGCCGAATACTCTGAATCCATTGCTCTTTGCGTGGCTCCGCATGCACCGGAATCATGATACGGATTTCCGACGCGCTTCACTCTCATGCGGCCCTGTTGACTCATCGTCATGAAATCAAATGTCCCGTTCGAGGTTCTTTGATGATGATATGGGCGCTGTTGAATCCTGAGGCCTGAGGCCTGAGTTGTGACGCATTACCGTGAGGGCGCCGGCGGTATTCCAACCATAACTACAAGAAGTCATCAGCCCCAGTCATATATAAGGTGCGAGCAAGTTATCTTCGTGGACTCAGCGCCGCTAAAGATCGCGATGGCAGGTCACGATGATGTTGCTTCAGCGTTCCGTGCGTTTATTGCTTGTCCGTATTGTACTTTTCACTCATATATCATGGTTATCGCTAGTGGGGCCTCTTACCGTCAAGCCGGATTGCTCTCCAGAGCATGTGCCTTCTTCTCCCCCAGGAATGCGACGCATATGCGAGTGTGCAACAAGTGAGCCTTCGTTATCCCCCCCCCTAAGATTACGGCTTGCTCATAACCACCTATGTCAGTACCGGTGCCTGAGCCTACCGCAGCTCTTGCGGACGCCCTACGACTTTATGACAGATTTTGTAGGGAGAGCGATCTCGAAATTGCCAAGGATTGCATCGAACAATACGAAGCCCTCTTAGCCGACACCACGACGCGGACTGGGGATTGCTCGGTGGCTTTCAGTGACCCTGATAACCGTGACGGTGCTCCTGAGATGGTTGCCTATGCGCCTACGAGACAGTACCATGTTCTTATTCATCTTGCACGAGTGTACGAGACCCGGTCTGTCTATGCCGATGACCCGACAGATCTCGATACTGCCATCACTCATGGAAGGCGCGCTCTGGAACTCTGTAACGCAGAGCATGCCGACTGCCCTACCGTATCTGTATTCTACGCGGGCATGTTGGATGCTCACGCCGGCAGGTCGTCGGATATTGAGGCGAGACGTGCCGCGGAGAACATGTGCCGCCATGCCATCTCGCTCTGTGCTCCCGGCCATCCTTTGAGAGCGACAGCTTGTTGCACTCTCTCGTGGATCGTCCATCAGTACCTAGGGATGACATCTATCGTCGAAGCAATAAAGCTGCAGCGACAGGCTCTGGCAGAGATAGTGCCTTCCCAAGCCCACGATAAGCACCGACACCTTCGATACCTGGGCACGTACTTGCTTCGTTCGTACGAATTCTCCGGAAATCGAGGCGACCTCGATGAATCTGTTGGCGTTCTCAAGGAGGCTCTACGTCTGTGCCCAGCCAATCACGTCGAGCGATACAAAGCTGTGTATTATACCCTCATGGGAATGTACCACAGATCCTACGACTATGGCGCTCTCAGTGATCTCGACAGAGCGATCGACATCGGACGACTTACTGTGCAGACAGATCGCCCGCATGGCCAGCCGCGCTTAAACCTCTTGACGACCATGGGCAATCTACTCACATTTCGCCATCAACTTACCCTATCGGAAAAAGACATCAAGGAATCGGTGGAGTTTCAGCGCACGTCTCTGCAACGCTCCCCTCCCCACGCCGAAGTTTACTGGATTTACCTAGATAACCTATCCATAGCACTGCGCCTCCAGTTCGCCTGCACTGGCGAGCTCAGCGATCTCGAGGAGTCACTTCAGCTCTGTCGACAAGCCGTGGATGCTTTATCTGAAGACAATACCCGATGGTTCTCTCCTGCTCGCAATCTTGCAGCAACATTAATTCTACGTTTTCACGAAGCGGGCGATCTATCCGACCTCAATGAAGCACTCTACTGGGATCGGCGTGCTCTAGCAGCTATTTCTCCCTCCCACACGGAACGGGGCGACGTTACGATGAAAGTCATATCTCATCTTTGCACGCGTTACGAGGTGCTTGGTAACCTAGAGGACCTCGAGGAGGCCATATCATTGGCGGAAGCACTAGTTGGCATCATCCCTTCCGATCATTCTTTCGATCGGGCTGAAGCGAAATTTTACCTATCCAAGGCTCTCATCCTACGTGGGAAGGACCGACACGATGTTTCCGACCTCAATCGAGCTATCCAATATCTTTCACTTGTCATAGCCGAGTATTCAGAGCGGTCGTCTTGGCCGGAGCTGCGGCGCACACTTGCTAGATGCCACTACGCAAGATATCGACATACTCACCACGTCGAAGATGCTTCATATGCATCGGATATCATCATAGACCTTCTACATACAGTCAACCCCGGCCGTCGCGAGCGATACCACTGCCTCATAGCTGCTGCGAAGCTATCGCTGCATCACGACACCCCCTACCGCGACCCGGTGCTCGCGCTCAACTATCTGACAGAGGCCTTGGCAGACGATCATCGAGATGTGCGATCACGAATTCGAGATGGGACGGACATACTCCGAATCATTCAACAGTGTCATAGGGATATGTTTGCCGAAGAACAGCCCATATCGTTGCTGCTCCTGGACATTTATGCGCAGGTTATCAGCCTCCTACCTCGTGTGGCACTCTTGGGTCCTCATTTGCGAACGCGGCTTGATTCCCTGATCATCGGTCAGGATATAGCTCGTGAAGGCGCGTCTCACGCACTTGCTATTTCGCTACCGCAGAGGGCCGTGGAGATATTGGAACAAGGCCGTGCCGTCTTCTGGGCACATATCTTATGCCTTCGTTCTCCTTTCGAAGCGGTGCCGGACGACCTTCGTGCGGGGCTAACGTTTCTCGCTCGACAGTTAGATAGGATACTTGACTCGCCGAACGACGCTGATGAATCCAAGGCGACAGAACTCGAGGCTGCCCGGAGAAGACAGCAAAGCGAGGAATTCAACTCCTTGCTCGAGAAGGTCCGGCGCCTTCCTGGGTTAGAGCGTTTCCTGCTTCCTGACCAGTTTACCATGCTGGCAAGGTCCGCAGAGAGAGGGCCAGTGGTGATGCTTGTTTCCAGCGCACTGGCATGTCATGCCATTATCATCAAGCCGTCCGGAGACATTCTGAGCCTCGCTTTGAAGCGGATTACGGAGGATTGGCTTGTCGAAGCAGAGACAGCATGGCATTCTGGCGTCATGGAAGCGAGGTCGGCCCTGAGGGAGCGTCTAAGTTTAGTGAAAGCTGGAAATCGTGCGTCGTCAAGACGCACGCGGATTGCCAATGTGTTACATCGACTGTGGCAGGATGTAGTGCAACCTGTCCTGCTGGCTTTGAACATAGAGGTATGAGTTACAGTTCAATCCCCTATATGCACGAATACTGATATCTTGAATGTATAGTCCGCAACAGGAAAAACGCGCCCCCGCCTGTGGTGGTGTCCGACTGGTCGCTTCTCTCATCTTCCTGTTCATGCTGCCGGCACAGAGGAGTGTTGGTGCTCCGATTATGTCGTATCCTCGTATATTCCGACTCTTGGATCCCTCCTTGCGGCAAGAAGAGCATACAAACCAATCAAGAAAAATGATGTTCAAGCTCTTGTCACGGCAGTTCCGTCGACACTCCTTTCAGAATGGAGTGATCTCCATTGGACAGTCGAAGAAGTCGGCGCTGTACGTCAGGCCTTGTCAGCGCGAGCAACGATAGGTCTTCGACAAGGAGGCGGCAAACCTGATCTGCTGCTGAACAGTGATGGGCTGACGACTGGGAGGCTCCTCGAGGAATTGCCGCAGGCGAACATTCTCCACCTCGCGTGCCACGGCTACCAGAACCCGGAGAACCCGCTCAAAAGCGGTTTCGTGATGCGAGATTCCATGCTGACCATCGAGGAGTTGATGCCCGTGCCGCTTCCGAACGCATTCATGGCTTTCCTGAGTGCCTGCGAGACCGCGAAAGGAGACGGAGTGAGTTGTCGATCCGATACTCGTTCAGGGAACACTTACAAAAGCACATCTTATAGAGACAACCGGACCAGACGGTCCACCTTGCTGCAACCATGTTGTTCGCCGGCTTCAAAAGTGTCATTGCCACTCTGTGGTAAGCTTGGTCATGATTCGCTCTTGCAGCCGATCAGTTCGCTCCACTGAAACCACGTAGGTCCATGGAAGATATCGACGGGCCCACGATAGCAAAATCGGTGTATTCGGACATATTCAGCAATGACGGAGAGCACCTCGACCCCGATGAAGTTGCATATGCGCTGGACGAAGCTATTCAGAAGTTGAGGAAAGATCATCCGGACCCGAGTAGATGGGCGCCATACGTACATCTCGGAATGTAATCGAAGGTTGCGACTCACAGGGGAAATGGACTATCGCAAAGATTTGCTGAGGAAATATGTCTTTCTGGTACATGTCTAAGACTCACCTTCGGATCTCCAGCGCACAGCGACACGGAAGCGTCTCCGCATACGGTGGGGTATCGCAGCTTGTGAGCTTGAGTCCTCGATTTGTTGAAGCTTCCGAGTTTGGATTCGACATGCTTGAAGGATCCTGGTGCTAGGCTGATGTTCGAAGGTTCATATGAATCCATTCGATATCTCAAACACCACACTACCACCTCTGGAAGTGAACCTGCACGGAAATGTTATGTTTTGTTTGCATGTGAATGAAGTGGCGCTCCATACCTTAGAGACGTAGGCGACCCTCTCTTCTCTCTCCGCAGATTCAGAAAGCATAGTGCAGCCATCATCGTCGGCTGACAGAGATGCGAGCTCAACATATGTCTCAGTTTCGAACATGCGGACGCCCTTCGGATCAATAAGACAAATTTGGCCGACGGAGGCCTTATAGCGAATGAAAGCGAAACGAATACGTTCTTTCAGCAATTTGGCGCTCGGCTTGAGTGAATTGTCGTATGGTGAACGCAAAGGACGACGAAGTTGACGGCATTGTCCCATGACGAGACAGAGACTATGATAGATGCATTGTCAGTTTTACATATGGCCATGAGAGACGATGCGACGATCATCGGACGGTCCGATAAGAATTATAAGTGTCTACTCAAGCGACTAGTGTCATGGGACGCACGTTGGTATGGTGATCTGGAAGTCCGTCCGCACATCTCCAGAGGCCGGCATAAACCAGTGCGTTGGATGGTAACCTATTTTGAAACTGGCATGAGGGCGTCACCACTT
The DNA here is from genome assembly GCF_000264995.1 of Punctularia strigosozonata HHB-11173 SS5. Lineage (NCBI taxonomy): Eukaryota > Fungi > Basidiomycota > Agaricomycetes > Corticiales > Punctulariaceae > Punctularia > Punctularia strigosozonata. Next base: position 991,971 of record NW_006767444.1, on the reverse strand, counting down.
CGTCAACACTACGCGATCCGGACCGGCGATCTCGCGAAGGCTCTCTGGTTCCCGACCGAATAATTCATTGGCGCCTCTGAATACCAACTCCAATCGACCCGATGTGTTTCTTCGCGCCAGAAGATCCTGCCAAGCTTTGATGAGCTCCATAGAAGGTCTCTCATGCCGCAGGTGCATGGATACGCGGTGCAGTCCTGAGAACCGAAGCGCCGTCCAGACCCTCCTCCAGGAGGAGAGGCGCTATCCACTTGCAGGTGGTAAGAGACTCTAGGCGCAGCTCCGACGCTGACCGGCCTTGATGCAGGACGAGCATCGCTTCGGATTTGCTATTCGAATCGTCGATGGACAACTCGAGAATATCGATATTCTGGAGCTGTATGATGTGCAAGAGATCGCGAATGGGAATCCAATCGTGCTCAAAAGTCAGGGAGAGCAATGTCGTAACGGTGCCGAGCGAGTAGAGCGCCAAGCTGTATACAGTGTCTGGATGGCCATAATGCGCGCGCCGCACTGCACGACCCTTGTCCTGAGTCGTACAATGACCCTGCAACTTGGCCATTAATGGCGTGACTTCAATCGGCGGCTCCTCCATAAAGAACACGATAGATGTCGCGATTGTTGAAGGGATTGTCATATAATACAGCCAGGTGATCGGCTGGCCCGCAGTAGCTGAGTTCCCGGTGGTGATTCAAGACCGCACCGTTTTGAAGGGCTTCTCCAAGCCGCGAGAGCGAATCCCGAAACGGCCATCCCGCTCTTATACGGAAGTCTTGCAACAGGGCCATTGAACGCAGAGAACATATGACCTCAGCGCTCCGCGGAAAGCAGCGTTCTCGCAGGGGATCCAGTTCGAGGCTTGTCAGGTTGCGAACAAGCGAGGGACAGCGCAGCATATCTGACACGCCATTGAGTTGTAGGATTCGGAGCTGGGGGGCATCCAAGCCCAGAAAATTATTCGGGAGCGACTCGTCACGATAGGCATGCAGCGAGCAGCGGAAAAGGAGCGGGGCCGGGAGGTTTATCAGAAGTCAGTACAAGTTCCTGTATGAGAGCCATGTGACACAAAATCGAAGAAGCTACGATGTCTATTGAAGCGGGCCATTCACCGATCTTGCCAAAAACGTGTTCGTCAGTTCCTGTGTGGTACGAGGCAGCACCGTCCACAGATCAGGAGTGCCAAGAGCGAGTTCTCGCCAGGATCGACAGACGTTCGTGAATGCATGACTAGATGGATATCTTCTGCGGTCGAAGGAGTCGAGGATTGCGTGATAGAAGATTAAGGACATGATTTCGGGAGGAAGGCGCAAGATGTGCGCGAAGGCCCGGGGGTTGCCCGGATCGTCACCGATGAGAATGCGCTAAGAAGCATGCGCTTCAAATTGGGCCCTTGTTCTTTGTACTGGTCCGTCTCGTTCCGGTTCAAAAGCATGACGATCTATTAAGCTGGGGTGATTCAGTCTGAACGAAGGTCATAGTTGTTTGGAGGGTTTTCAGCCAGCAGAACAGATACTCCTTACCCGGTCCTCATCCGGGACAACTGAGCCAGAGATGTGCAAGGTTGAGTGCGCGTACAGTAGAGAGAAGCACAGAGATGGATGTCTTTTGGGCAAATGAAGACTGGGCTCAATCGCAACAGCCTGTCGCCATCGATGCCACGTCGATATCTGGTAACGTCTTCCCACGAGTCCTCGCGAGCTCTGTAGTTAGTATGGGTCACTCCGATGGCAACACGCGCATTAGTAGGAGATGTAGTTGTCGACTATTGCTTGATCAGTATTCGGAGATACCCGCATCGGAAGCAGCATACTGTACTTTTACGACCGTAAGTTCGGCCAGGTCGGAGGGGGACAGGGGACACCCCCCAAGTTCGGGGCCGTGGGAAGTTCATCCGCAGCCTGCCCGGGGGACACGTGCTTACGAGGTCAGATTTTTTGATCACACAGTCAGATTTAAGACTCTCACGGTCAGATATTATGCGTCCCAGAGGTTCGGAGTGCCAGGGGACAGGGGACAATAAGTTCGGTTCGGGTGCCCCGGGGACGCGGGACGAACTTACGGTCGTAAAAGTACAGTACCCTACCATTGACGCGCGTGCCCAAGTCACTTACTGCTGTGTTGTCGGTCATCACAGTCATCCAGCGGCATCCTATAGCTAAGTATGCCTTGAGACAACACTCCATCAATTCTGAGCTGGCGCTGAATCTGTTAAAGCTGACAGCGAGGATAACTTTCAGGTGGAAGCGCATTCCAACTCCACCGACGCGCTCCAGGCCCAACGCCACTCCGAATCACAAATACGGATCATTCGTAACAGAGAGAACCGCGATGGGGGACAGAACCTGAAAGTACGATGTGGTGATTCCTCTTCAGTTCGTATACATCATTTTCGCAGTGGAGACTCGAGCCTTGGCGCGATCGTGCTGTGCCTCCGCAATGTGAAAGACGTTCATCCGATCAAGGCGCGAATGGAACATGCATGGATGATGCCATGACGCCTTCATTGGAGCCTGTTGTGGCCATCACATTCACGTCGATGGTGTAGCATATATATAAAATGAAAGCGGGCTGTCCCTTCGCGATGCTTTTCTCGCTGTAAAGTAATGAGCTACAGGACAATATCCATCGCATCCTTCCTGTATAGAGGAGTATTGGCTCGCCTTTTGGGGAACTATATGCAACGTTGGACGAGGGCGTTGCGGGCGCGGTGGACGCGCCATAGCATTGGATGACGTCAGTGACGTCCCATGACGCGCGCCTGCCCCGCTCCTGCGCGCGAATAAAACCCAGGCCGCGCCGCTATGGTCGCCCCACCGTTCACGACCTTTACGACGACCACCGACCATGCGCCCGTCTCTACTGTTGGTCTGCGCACTCACACTCTCCGGCGCTCAAGCCTCTTGGTTTGGGTCCGACGCACCAGGTGAGCCCGACGTGCGACGCGTCGTTGAAGACGGATCGCGTGCTGACGCGTTTTCAACAGCATATAAATCTTGGGATGAAGTCGAGACCAGAGCATGGCTCGAGGCGCACAACATCCAAGCGCCCAAGGGCTACTCAAAGTCTGAACTCCAGAACCTCGTCAAGGCCAACTGGAACTCGGCGTCGTCATGGACCGCCGACCAGTACTACAAAGCCCAGCAGGTCTTTGCCGACGTGAAGGACTCTACCTTCGATACATGGGATGAGTCGAGGTACATGTTTTCATGCCCGATAGTGTGCATTCCGGCGCTGACGTTCGCCTTGCAGATTGCGGGAATTCCTTCTCGAACAGGGTGTTGTCCAGCCTTCCGGCCCGCGAGAGTCGCTCGCGCTCATGGCGAAGCAAAAATACCGCGCATACACGAGCGCCGCATCTTCCTTCTCTTCCTCCGTTTCTACCGCCGCATCCACTGCCGTCTACGGCGACCGCACCCAACAAGCCAGCAAGTCCGCAACTTCCCTGGCGAGCCAAGCTAGCCAGTCCGCGACCTCGATCGCAAGTCAGGCATCCGCATCTGCGGCCTCCGCGTACACGGTCGCGTCGAACTCTGCATCTTCGGTTGTCGCGGCTGCAACCACTCCGGTTACGCGCAAGCTCGACGAAACCAAGGACTACGTGTACTCGTCGTGGGATGACAGCGCACTTCGCGCCTACCTCGAGGAGAAGGGCGTCGTCGAGCCCAAGGCGAAGACCACCCGCGAGCAGCTCCTGTCCTATATGCAAGACACCTATGCGAAAACCGCTAACCCCGTCTGGCGCGCCTGGTCCGACTCGTACACCCGCGAATGGCTCGTGACGCATCACCTCCTCAAGTCGGACGAGCAGAAGCAGCGCGAGGCGCTTCAAGACCAGATGGCGAGGTACTACTACGACACGAAGGAGACAGTCTACTCGAGTTGGGACGAGAGCCAGCTGAAACAGTGGCTGATCGAGCACAACATCGTCAAGTCGGACGCGCAGGTCGAGCGCGAGAAGTTGCAGCGGCTCGTCGCGGACAACTACGCGAACGCGCAGGACACGATCTGGGCTTCGTGGAAGGATTCGGATATGCGCGACTGGCTGATCGAGCACGGATACCTCCGCACGGACGCGCAGAAGTCGCGCGACGAGCTCATCCGGCTCATGAACCAGAAGTACGACAATGCCTCCACCCGCACCGCCGATTATCTCGTCTGGCCGGACGCCCGTCTCCGCGCCTACCTCCGCAACCGTGGTCTCTCTGAGGGCGCGCTGCCGACTAGCCGCCCCGGTCTGCTTCAAGAGGTCCGCATCCGCTGGGTGCAGACTAACAGCCGCGTCGAGGCGCTGTACGAGAAGATCAGGGAGAACCTGTACTCCGGCGTCGAACTCGCCGAGGAGAAGCTCGGCCAGATCCTGAGCGTTCTCACCGGCTCGGCTCACAGCGCTGCGTCGTCGGCGTCCTCCGCCGGTGCGTCTGCAACTGGCAAGGTCGCCGCGTCTGCCTCTTCTGCGAGCGCGAAGGCTGCCGCTAGCGCGTCCTCGGCGTCGCTCAAGGCAGCTGCCAGCGCTTCGTCGGCATCGGCCAAGGGATCCGCGAGCGCGAGCAGCGCAACCAAGGCGGCGAAGGAGACGGCGTACGACGCGAAGGCGGCTGCCGCCGACTCGAAGGAGCAAAAGAAGGGCTGGTTGAAGGGCAAGGCAAGCAGCGTTAGCGTCGAGAGCGCGAAGAATACGGCGAAGGTCAAGGGCGAGCTGTGAAAAAGGGGAAAGAACTTGACTGACGAGTTACGAACGATACGACGCTAGCGATTGCATGTGACCACCTATCTGTAGCGACCAGTAATCATTGTATGATAGTAGTAATTCAAGCATGCTTAGTTTCTTGCCGTTGTGCGCGTAGGGGTAAGACGACAGATCCTTCGAAGTCGCGGCGCACAGAGCGACTCCTCTATAAAGGCATGACAGATGCCTTTTAAGGTCACCTCTCAACGCGGGCCACGTGTTCTCCCCTGCAACGCTCATTCGCCGCTCATTCTGAGTCACGATGATATTGTACAACAAGAGTAAGTCCTCCGATCAATTTTCAGGAGATAAAGGAGATGAAAGAAAATCGCAACTGCATAGTAGCTAGTACATTCTCCGCAAACACGATCATTCGCCCGTGGTACCGGCGATGACGGATCTGCGCGACAAAACAATAAAGGCAAGGTCAGAGATCGTTGCAATCGTGCATCATAGTGGGCACTCACCCGTGGACGCCCCAGCCGACACCGAGGCCGAACATGATCCAGCCGATGAAGATGATCCCGAGCGACGCGGCGAGGAAGGCCCAGCGCATGCCCTCGAACCCGGCGCGCGGGCTCTTGAGGATGCGCTCCTTGACCTTGACCTCCGCGATCTCGTTCTCCGAGTCGACGTCGGACGCGAGCGTCTCGCCGTGCGGGCCCTTGGCGCCGGCGGGCAGCGCGTCCGACGGGAAGAGCCGGTCGACTTCTTCCGGGAGGCGGCTCGGCCTGACTTGCGAGAGGCGCGCGGCGGGGAGGAGGGCGGGAGCGAACTGCGCGATGGCGAGCATCGTGCCGGAGACGGCGACGCTGATGAACGCGTACGCCAGCCACTGCATGAAAGATCAGCGAATTGATCCGGGCGTCAAGAACGGTTTGCGTACCAAGGAGACTGCGGGGTCCAGCGAGTTGCTGGCGGTATCGTCCTGGAGCTTGCCAGCGGCCGTCGTGATGATGACGATACTCGCCTGGACGACGCTCTTCTTGATGGCGAAGCTGCAAGTACGCGTGTCAGCGAGAAGAAAAGAAGCGCAAGAATGCAGGTATGTCATACCCAGTGGCGAAGTATTGGGGGTCGGGGATGATGTTACGAATGATCTCTACTTGGGGCGCGGGGGTGACGACCTGGCAGAACGTGAGACCAGGACCAGGAATCATGCCAGCAATCAGCGATCCACACCTGTGACAAAGCATAGAAGATGTATGCCGCGACTGCCGAAATATGTCAGAACGTGTCGTATCGTCAAAGAGCGGAGACACCTACTGAAAGCAGGGACCGAGTGAGAAAACTTGAGCAGAAGCATCGAAATCAAGAACGTGAGACCGGAGGCAAACACTATGGTTGAGGTCAGTGCGGGATTGCGAGGGAGCAGGAAATGTGCATACAGAACGAAATCCGGTTCCCATACATGTCGATGAAGATGCCAATGAACGGCGTCGCGCAAGCCGGGAGCAACAGGTAGAAACTCGACACCCAGCCTCCGATGACCGCGCCTTTCTTGAGCCTCTGCTGCGCGAACTGCGTCGAGATCGAGACGAAGCTCTGCACGCCGGCGTTCTCGAAGATGGCGAAGAGGACGACGAGCCAGAAGGTAAGCGGGAGGTGGCGGATCGCCTTGAGGGAGAACACGCCGCCCCTGACGGCGCCGGTGTGTTGCAAGCCGCTGGTCTGGTCCTTGATGGTGTAACGGCGGCGGAGGTACTTGTCGAGGAAGAAGACGGAGAAGGCGCAGGCGACGGAGAAGCCGGCGATGCAGGTGCTGATCCACAGCGTCCACGCGTAGGTTCCGGTGTTCTTGGTGATACTATGCAGGCATGAGATTGACGTGTTGTATAAAGTAGCAGGAGACTAACATGTTGGCAGTGGACTGGCCCGTGAACTGAGCAAGATTGGCTATGCCCCTGTAAGCGGTGATTAACGATTAACGCCAAGGCCTAAAACGGGAGAATGTGGATGCGCACCAGATCATGCCTATAGTCGAAGATGTGAGCCCATCAATCTACGCGCAAGGCAGCCATTAGACCTACCGATAGAGAACCCGAAGCCTTGTCCGGGAGCAAAGTACGTCGAGAAGATCCGGTGTTGAGCATTGTCGAGCGAGCCGTCGCCGATGGCGGCGAGCGTCTTTCCAACGATGAGCAGGGCGTAGCTGTTGAGGTGGTTCGTCGCGGCGCCGGCCATCACGGCGGAGCCCGCGAAGTGGAAGCTCGCGAGGATGATCGACAGCAGCGCGCCGCCGAATTTGTCGATGGTGAACCCGAGGCCGATACACAGGAACGTGTTAACCTGGCCGCGAGACGGGTCGTTGGTACGTATACGTTTGCAACGTGCGTATGACCTACCAGGTTGGTGACGGCGACCTAGGAACGGAGAGCTGAAGCGTCAGCTCTTTCCGCAATTATGAAAAATATCACAGACCAAGGTCGCGAATTGCGAGTTGTTGATCTTGTCTTCTTTGATGATCGTCGTCTTCATCGCGCTGAAAACTTGTTTAAAATGCGAAACCTCGAGGAAGGTCACCACAGGCTCACACAATTAATCCATTGGACCAATGGTTACCGACTATTACATAAATTTGGGTTAATAAACTACGTTGATGAAATGGAGTCGACTGACATGTGCAGAAGCAGGTCAAGATGATAATCACCCCTCGCCACCATATCGGCAGCCTGGGCTTTGCAGCGATCCCATAGTCGAGTGCGGATGTCTGAGGAGAGCCGGGGGTAGAGGGGGTCCTACGATCCTCCTCGTACGCTACCTTCTCCTTCTCGTCGTCAGTCCCTACCGGAGCGTCGCTTTGGGAGGCAGTAAGGGCCATTGCTGAACCTTCAACGAAAACTGGGGAAGAAGGAAGAGCGGACGGTGGAACACGGAAAAGCTCCACGGGGTAAGCGGGTCCTGCGCAAAGCTGCTCATCTTATCTGATAGGTCATGGGAGCGCAGGCACCGAGTGGAAGGACGGTGCGAAATAGGGTGCACGAAGTCGCCCGGGGGAGCGATCCCAGGGTTATCAGATGAGCGCAGCAGGCCGTTGGATATCAGATACGCGCCTATTCACGGCCGGACTATCAGATAGCGGGCGTGGAAGGCGCGAAGGGGGGCGGGCGTGGGCGCGCGAGCACCGAGAAAGGCTCGCGGACTACGTCCACGACGGCGCGCCGTCTCCTCGCGGTGAAGACATCGTGCCATTCCGGTACGGTGGCGTGGAGGACGTAGGGGAGTGGAAGCGCGACGGCATATGCAGCTGGTCTGGTGGCGTCTCACGCACCCCTACCCGTGGCACGTCGAACTCTCCCCGCCAGAGGTATGCCGAACGGGGTCGATCGGGAGTGGGCGTTAGCACGCAGACAGGATGTCGCCCCGGCTGATGAAGCGAGATGCAGCAGAGGTCAGGAGGGCGTGGACGGGTATAGAACGACATTAGTGCGGTGCGCGAGGCATGCCAGCCTGAGCGCGCGCTGCGAGCATGGCGATAGTCTCCGGGAAGTCCGGGAAGGTACTCTGGATGATCGTGGACGCTGATAGGCGTTGGACGTCGCCTGAAATGGCGACGGCAGATATTAGCAGATGTTGTGGTGATGGCGCAAGGAAGAGTCTGATGCGCACGTAAGATCGACGACCATCGTAGTCTTGGGCTAACTCGGCCGACGTTAGAGCATTGCAGCCAGTAATACTACACTTTTATTGTTTTAGACACGAGTACACATCCAATACATTGTGAAATCCCTGCATTCGGGTCTGGACGTTCATACAACTACTCTACGCCATTCCTCCGCAGCAGCGGTGCCTGTACGACCTCTCGACCGAGTCTCCTGAAATAGAAATAGAACAGACGTCAGCATATGTCGCAGAGCTCCAGACCGCGCCATGCGACACGCTGACCAGATCCGCGTTCTCAAAGCTTGGGTGCCTGGATGAAGGCGACACCCTGATCGCGTATAAGGAAGAAAAAAAAAGAAGGGCAGGTTAGCGAAAGCTGAACAATCGGGGGGTACCGTGACCCTGAGGCTTTGCTGGCTTACAGTCTCGATGTTCTTCTTCAGCTCGGGAATGGCCGCGGTGATGAGACCCTGTTCGTACTCGGTCACCTTGCCGAGCGGAAGAATCTTCTCCACGCCGGACGGCTACACACGACGACGCGCACAATCAGCCCACGCCCGTGTTTTTCGCGTACAAAAGGAGAGGGACAGGGTGGGGTTCGGCGGGAAAGGGAAGCAAGGTACGCACCCCGAGCTCCACGACGGACGAGAAGAAGTCGAGCTCCGTGCCGATCTCCTTCTGCACAGCCGCGCCGCCCTCCTTGTCCGCGCTGAGGTGGACGTAGGTCGGGGCCTTGATCCCGGTCTCGCCGCCGATCGCGCGGAGGACCTTGGCGGCGAACTCGGCGCCGGCGTACGCCATGCTGAGCGTCGCGGACCCCGCACCGTCCTTCGCCTTCACGACCTCGTCTCCGCCGAACTGGATGCGCTTGGTGAGCGCCTCGAGCGAGGAGGTGGAGAAGTCGGAGGGGAGCGGGTGGGAGGATTGAGAGAGAAGGGGGATGATCTAGGTGAAGGGGTATCAGTGACGTGCGAGACAGGTGTATGTATTGTTGGTGCGTACGGTGACGCCGCTGTGGCCACCGACGACGGGGACCGTGACGGACTTGGAGAGAGAGAGGTCGCCGAGGATCTCGGAGACGAAGGTTGACGCGCGGACGACGTCGAGGGTGGTCACGCCGAAGAGCCTGAGTTGTCGTCAACGAAAGAACGTGTCGAGAGGAACCGCCGCGTACCTCTTCGGGTCGAAGACGCCGTGCTTCTTGAATACCTCAGCGACGATGGGCACGGTCGAGTTGACAGGGTTGGAAATGACGAGGACGAAGGCCTTCGGCGCGGTGGTGGCGATGCCGGTGGCCAAATCGCGAACGATGCCAGCGTTGATCTACGAGGGAAGATCAGGACGTGTCATGATCTGGTGTCGAGATCTGTGCATGCCTTGAAGAGATCATCGCGGGTCATCTGCAAGGTCAAAGAGTAAGATACGCGCGCATATATGCGTGAATCGACGGAATCGTGAACGCACCCCGGGTTTGCGAGGCACGCCGGCGGGGATCACGACGACATCGGCGCCGGTGAGAACCTTCTTCAGGCCATCGTCGGGCGGAAGGTAGCCCTCGACCTTGGCCGGAGTCGAGATGTGAGAGAGATCAGCGGCGACGCCGGGCGTGTTCACGATATCATAAAGTCCGAGCTGGGGAAATTGATCGATTGCCGTTCAGCGATCGGTAAATCTCGGGACGGGATTGGGTAGGTGGGGGCGATATAAACGCACCTCGGTCACCAGCGGGTTGGCCTTCAGCAGGAGAGCGAGAGGCTGGCCGATACCACCTGGAAGACGAGGATGATCCAATTGAGCACCCCTCTCCGACGATCTGCGATTCTGCCCCTTTACCTGCGGCACCAAGGACGACGGCTTTGGGCATTGTTGTTAGTGGTGGAGAACGGGTTGAAGGTGCTCGGTGCTCGGTGCTGGATGCTGCGGTGAACGTCGAGGTCAAGGTTAGGTCGTTATAAAGGCCAGAATCAAATCAGGTGCGGTAGCGCCCCCGTTGACGACTCCGTGATTCAGATTAAACGCGATCCTCCAAGGTCACTGGACTGCACCAATGATACCCGTGGCGATTGCCGGTCGCGCGATATCATACACCATCTTCGCGCAAACGTGCGTTTCTCTTACAGAGTCCATATCGTCCATACAGAGCTTTTAAGAGCGGGAGAAACGGCGAGAGTTGAATGGACATCAACGCCATCATCAGCTAGGGCCGGAGCGGGTCGTTGAGAAAGCCGCAGAACGGCCGCGGCACAATCACGTTCTGGACGACGACCACCAACATCCGGCGCTACACACCGTCGGGCTCGCATGAACATTGGCATATTATTCTGCGATGGCCCTGGTTGAGACACGCGACGTAGAGGCCGGTGTCGACGCCGTCCCGACGGAGTCGACGGCTTTGCTTCCCGGAGCCGGCCACGGGAATCGTCGGACGCCCTTGCCAAAGGCGCAACTAGCTTCCTTGTACCTTGCGAAACTCGTGGTCCCCGTCGCTGCGACTCAGTTCCTGCCCTACGTCAATCATCTCGTTCTGCGTTTCGGGTTCACCGACAACCCAAGACGGGTCGGTTTTTATAGCGGTCTGATCGTTAGTGGCCGTCTGACTATATGCGTCGTTGAGCTCACGATCTCTGAAGGAGAGTACAGCTCCGATCGTCCAAATCATCAGCACTTATCCATGGGGTAGACTATCGGGCATGTTCAGCCAGAATGACCTTCGACAACGGGGCTAAACCTCTGTTCGTTGCAGATACATCGGGTCGCAAACCTGTTGTATTAGGCGGCGCATTCGGTTTGGGCGCAGCAGCTCTCATGTTCGGCCTCTCTCGCACTCTGCTGGGCGTCCTGCTCGCGCGTGTAATATGTGCATCGCGTCCTCCCTATACTCCTCGCGCGATGCTCATACGGTTTTTGAAGCAGGATTATTTGCGGGGACGGTGGCCACCATGCATTCCGTCGTCGGCGAATTGACCGACGAGACGAACCAATCTGTAGCGTTTCCACTGTACGATCTGTGCTCGTCCTTGGGATATATAATTGGGTGAGTAAACGTCTCCGTCCTAGTCACAGCCACGCATGAACACGGATTTGACGTCGTTATCGGTCCCTCCAGCCCAATGATAGGTGGCCAGCTCGAGAATCCTGCAGAACGATGGGCGTCATTCTCGTCTACGTTCTGGCGCATGTATCCATACGCTCTTCCGGGCTTCGCCACTGCCGTACTAGCCCTGCTCGCTGTCTTCGCGAGCAGTTTATCACTGGAGGAGGTACGTGATCCATGCTTCCCACGATGTCAAGATCGCATTTTCCTCATGCCTTTTCTATTCTGTTCTAGACGCTCCCTGGCAAACGACGCGCCGATTTCACGACCCGTATAGGATTCGTTGGAGCCACGATAGCCGAGGACGATCCTACCGAAGTTCCGAGTGACCCGCCAGGGACGCGCGAGCTCCTAGCTCAAGACCCCCTCCGCTCGGTGCTGGTCGCAGGAACGGCTCTAGCCTTCATCACCGCCGCTTACAACGCGCTCTTCGTGCTCTTCGCGTATTCCCCTCACGAGTATGGCGGGCTCGGCTTCCTTGTGTGTATTTCCTCCTGCACCCTTCTGTTTTGTTTTTCAAGCTTGTGTCACGACAGCCATCCGATATCGCCACGGCGCTTGCGATCTCCGGCTCCATTGCCGTCGTGCTCAAGTCGCTCATCATGCCGCGCCTACTCCAGCGATACAAGATCCTGGACCTCTACCTCGTGCTGATGGGAGCTTGGCCGGTCACCTTCGCGCTCTTCCCCGTCTTGAGCGCCATCGGTCAACGTGTCGATCCTGGCGGTCGATTGTTATGGGCCAGCGTCGTCGTCGTCGCTGCGATGTCCCAAATCGCCTGTCTCGCTTTCTCGTACGTATTGCCCTGATTGTTGACCTTGAGATGAAGGCTGAGGCGGGTTTCCTCGTTCAGGGTCAGCATGATACTCGTTCGTGAGAGCGCGCCGAGCGCGGCGTCGTTGGGCGCCGCAAACGGGCTCGCGGAGGTCTCGCAGAGCTTGGCGATGGCGCTCAGCCCTCTGATCGTCAGGTACGTCTAATTCGCGTCGTAGTTGCGCAGTGTCTGGTGGTTGACCCGTGCCTTCTTCAAGTTCGCTGTTCTCCTTGTCGGTAGAGAAGCTGCCGATTCTTCCCGGGTACACATTAGCGGTCGGTTTTATGATCGCAGTTTCGCTGTTTGGAACTTGGACGGTGTACCGGGTTCAGTCGAAGTTACACTTGCATATAGACCCATCGACTTCTAGATGAGTATTTCTGTGCTTGTACACACAGACTTCCTTCGCATCAATAGACCCATCTTCACGATCAATCAACGCAGTCTTACTCCTGGCTGCTATTCTCAAGATAAGTCTACGTCCGCACCGTTGACAGACCGTAGACAATGATAAGCAATACAAGAACGAGAGGTCACGCACACCAATTACTTCGCTGCACATATTCCTTCATGCTCACTACAAGGGATACAGTACGGCGTTTCCTCGGTCCGCCGGCTGACCCGGTACCAGACCGAAATACGATCAACTTAAGCCGTCCTTATACCGCCATCCCGCCGGTGGCCAATGGTACGAGCTTGTAGGTAAAGCTCTCGAGGGTCGCGTATACGCTTGATGTCTATGAACCTGGCACTACCAATCATATCACTATCGCAGCCCTCGCTGTCTGAAATGCGCTTCGTGCGGCCATCTGTTTGAGAGGACACCATTGCGGGTTTACAACATCAGGCTGGGTACACGAGAAGAAGCATTGTGGTGTACTCAAATGGTCCCGAGGCCGGTCAGGTCGAGGTGCAGCTCCTGCAAAGCCGAGGGCATGGCGTCGCCGTCGTCTTCTACCACGGCCTCGAAATTTTTGATGCAGAACATGTTAATGTACAGAGTCGAAATAGCGCATCCATATCCGGATACGGTCATACGCTCTTCCTCTTAAAGTGATTCGGTCCATTTTTCGGCCATGCGCCAATTGTCGCTGAAGTCGATGTTCCAGACGGACACCGTTCTCTCCTCGGTATGACCACTGCGCTTCAGCCACTCGCCATGAACCCGGGCCTGCAGGTACGCCTGGTTCTGCCCGCAGATTCTTACAACATGAATGTTCGCCGCGTCGTCGACGAGGGTATCCTCACTCGTGATCGCACGTTCGGGCCCTAGATCTGCAACGCAAGCCGAAGAGTCAGCGTTTGTCCATCATCTGATGAGCTTGCACTCACCTAGATAATGGCGTCTGGACCTGACTTGCGCAATGTCCATGTGTTCCCTTCCAATGTAGAGTTCCTGCAAACCTGGAGGATGTGCAGCCCCAGTTGTGCTGGCTCTGAAGAATAAAGGAATGAGCGGCTTGCATCGTCTATGGTCCCCAATTAATCGGCAAGCTCGGCAGTGAACGGGAAAGTATGCCTACGAGCCGACGACATGACTGATATGCAAACGCAGAGAAGGAATCCCGCGGAGACATGAAGTTATCTCTTCGGGTGTGGGATACTTTGAGAAACATCAGAAAGTACATTCGCCGGTGTGAAACTAGACTCACCGACACCGTGCCCGTGAAAAAGCTTAGATGTGCGTTCGCTTCGAGCCCAAGATGCCTGAGCGAAGGGCAGGTTCTAATCAATGCCCTGACACGGCTCCAGTGAAGGATCGAGGAATAATCGAAATCTGACGATCGATGGTGCATAGTGAGCGAAACGAGTTTGGGACCGTGTCGATCCATGATGGTGTCTAGAAGCTCGTCCGGGCAGGGAACAAAGAGTTCAATGCTCTGCAGCGTGCGTGGGAGGGCAGCCAAGACGTCCACGACGTGCGCAGGTGGATCTGTTGAGTACTCCCGACTCGTCTGAATCCTCAGCTGGAAGGTATTCAGTGCGGGGAGTGCTTCTCCCGCGGCTGCGAGGGCGTGCAGAAGGTGTTCAGAGCCGTCACTATCCCAGACGTCGAGGTAAAGGGCGCGGAGCTGGGTCCATTGACGGAGACACGTCACGAATTGCTTAGCGCTGCTGGGAGTATAATGAAAACCGTTCAGCCTGAGCGAGTTAAGCGTAGGGCACGGTATCGAGATACAAGATGTGTCTTGTAAGAAGGGGGCCGGGGTGGGATTATACCGAGTGCGTCCTTGACGAGGATCGAGGGTGAGTTCTAAGGATTTAAGCTTTGGGGATCGCTTGATAATGTGCGCGAAGCGCTCGAGAGGATGATCTGTAGTCCAAATCACGGAGGACACACGAGAAAGATTGCTGGAGCTGGGCAGCGCATAGCCGTCGTAGTGATGGAGAGAGAGCTCGCATTCGGGAAATCCGGATTCTAGCGTGGCGAGCAATCTGGGTGGTATAGTCATGTCCCCCGACCAACTGTGTGCGCGATGAGTAATCCACCCTTGAGATGTTAATGGGCAACGTACATGAATTCTTTCAGTGGTAGGCTGCCGAGTTCACGAGCCAGAGCGACCACAAGCTTCTCCAAACTCGAGCCAAACCGCGCTTCAAAGGATGTCCAGTGCTTGTCGCGCACGCCTGGCACGACAAGAAGCCTCGTCTTAACCTGTATCTCCTTCACGTGGCGGTGAAGGTGCGAAGCCTTCCTGAAGAACTTGAGCTGCTTTTTGAAGCCTTTCTTGGAATCCTGGCAGGTTAAAACTAACACCATGCGACGGAAAAGAAAAGGACGGGAGGCGTCCGCGAAGTCCCGGTTGACCAGCACGGTTGAGAGAACGTCCCCGGGATGTATGTCATGGAGCTGTCGCAAATGCATGAACGCAAGAAGTCGGGATTGCCAGGCATCGGACGCGCACCTGGTCTATGACTTGGTAGACGACATCGTATGGCAACATGCCGGTGTCGTCGCACGAGTACAACCACCCTTCCTAAGTTACGTCCATCTCGGATATGGTTAGTGCTCGGCGTTAAGGCGTGGAAATACACACGTGGGCGTGACGCTAGCGGGCGCTGGGCAGTTTATCAGAGTGCGTTTTTTCGATGTTCTCCGCGCTATCAAACGCAAGCACATCCAAGTCACCAAATCAGGTATTGACTGTGGGAGATACTGCGCTCTGATAAGATAGGGCTCATTCAGTTTCAACAGGTCCCGCGAGTCTTGCCAACGGAATACTTAACTTATCCTTCGCTCAACGACACGGAAATCGTAGCCACATGTATGAAAGCAATGTACATATGAAGAAGACTATGGATTTAGATTCAGAGATTGCGCCCTGAAACGAGTAGAACTTACTGCGCAGCAATGGTCACACCGGTCGAAACTGATTGAACCCAGGTGCATCGGCAAAGTCCTTTTTTGATTGCATGGAAGCTTGGCCTCTAGTATGACAGAGGACATGCACATATTGATGAAAAAATCCGAAACACTACCTGCACGTTGCGGTGAATTATACCTATTCATCTGTCACATACGGCAAGAACGCGTCGTTAACGTTTAGCGATTGCGTTAACGCGCAATACCGACGGACGGTACTCCCTAAGGATCTCGCTCGATCCACCTCGTTATCAACTTCCAGTCCCCGTCAGGATCGACGTCCCAGCTTGACAGCGCCCGACTTCTGACATCCTTACGCATGCCCCATTCGCCCGTAACGGTCGCTTGGATGCGGCCGAAGACACGCTCGAGGAGGATGCGTCGGGCGCCAGAGAGGTGGCGGTCGTCCGCAAGCTCGTCTCCGACCACGATATGCGAGGTATCTATGATAACGGGTGAACGAATGTCGATGGGAACAAGAAGTTTGGAGGTTGGGATCACGACTGACCTACGTAGCCTCTTAGACCCGCATACTCGACGTCGAGACGGCGAAGATACGAGACCAAATGGATTGCCCCCACGCCTTTGGCATTCTTGCGGCTCCCGAATATCGAGTGCCCGGGAAAATGACCACTGAAGCTGCGGGTCGACGAAGGCGTCCGTGAGTCGGGCTTCCTGGTCATTGGTAATGCGTTGCGCTTACCGAGGGACCCAGCCACCGGGGCGAAGATGCAGTGAGGATATACTCCGCAGACCACCCGTAGCTTGGCCGACGCCGGTGCAGTAGCGCAGGTCGTTGTCACTGACGAGGCCGAGGTGCGTCAGGTGCGGGCACTGCGCGAGCAGCGCGTCGAGGTGGGCTTGATCCACTAATGGGGTGCTGAGTGTGGCGCGGACGAATAACTCGAGATACTCGAGCGAGGGACCGTGGTACGTGCCGATGGCCTCGAGGAGTTCCGGAGCGTAGGGGTCGGAGATGGTGAATTGCAGCCGGCGCAGGGCGGCAGGGAGCGCGCGCAGGAGCGCGACGAGAGTTGCCGGAGGGGCAGATTGGAGGTCCGGGATGTATTCGATGTGTATGGCGAGGGCGCGAAGCGGGGGAAGCGAGGGGCCGGAGTCGGCAAGGGCGTGTAGGAGGTAGGAGGAATCGTCTTTCAGGCGGAGGGTGAGGTGTAGAGTGCGGAGGTTAGGCCATTGGGAGAGGAATGCGACGGTCTCGGGTGCACAGTCGGCGGCGTAGTAAAAACCACGAAGGTGGAGAAATGAGAGGGTTTGAGAGGGCGCGGAAGTGCAAGTCGTGTCTTGGAGGAGAGGCGGTGGGTTGGGGATGCGCTGAACGTGCGAATCTTGGGCATGGAGAGTGAGGTCAAGAGAATTGAGGTGTGGGGAGCAGGAGATGATGTGGCCGAAGCGATGGAGGGGACGGTCGAGGGTAAGGACGGTCGCGCGCAGGTGTGAGAGATTGTAGAGAACAGGCAGGGCGTATCCGTCGTAATCGGCGATGTTCAGCTGGCAGAGGGGATGGTGCGCTTCCAGAGAGCGCAAAATGGCATCAGGGATGCCTATGCCTCCAGTCCATCTGGATAGGAGTGAGGCGATCAGATAATGCGGCAGGAGAGCAGCGTAATGGGGGCATACTTGAAGTGCTGGAGATGGTTACCGACCAACTCGCCACACAGGACTTCAGCAAGGCGAGAAAAAAACGCATCAAAAGACTCTTCGTAGCGGATAAAGTCTCTGTTGCGCAACCCGGGAGATGGCAGTTGCTTGGTATGCACTTTGATTTCTTTGACGTGCCGGATCGCATGTGGCGTCTCGATCAGGAACGAGAGACGGTCTTCGCATATTCGTAAATCAATTGCAGAATATGCCACGAAGGATGCCTCGCAGAATACGAAAGGGCGGGAGGCGGTGGCCCAGTCCCGATTGACTTGGATCGTTGAATGAACACCGAGCGGGTGCAGTTCATGTAGCTGATGTCGCGAGATCGCATGATTATCAACATCGGCTCAGGATACAAAACTAGTGTAGAACTCACCTGAGAAATAACTTGACAAATAATATCGTATGGTAACATTATCCGCGATGAAGCGGGCCATGTTCTGTCCAAAACAAGGGGAGGATGGCGTCCGAGCCAGATTAGGCTCGTCACTCAGGGGCAAAACGCGGGGAAGGACTGCCCGGAACGGAAGGCGAGCGGTCAGGTGACCGAGACGCGACACCCTCGCGTCGGTTGGTGTGACGCGTGACAAAGTTCAACGCCCGACGTTTCGCTTCCTCCCCCAACACCCGCACCCTCGCGCTCGCCGTCGTCGCCGTCCTCCGGGACATCCCCTGCCACAGGATGTGGTCCAAACTCACCAGCGCCGTCAAGTCGCGCTCCGGCGTCGCCTCGTCCGACTCCGATGCTGACCAGCCCCACCTACCGGCACAGCGCCAACCGAAAGGCGCTGCCGTCGTCAACACCCTCAACGCCCTCCAGAGCCGAGCGTCACTCGAACTACTGAACGAGCGCGCAAGACAGGGTGCAATGTCACCTACGCTCTCCCAAGCTACACTGTCATCCGCGTCTACCTCGAGCCACCCCTACAACGAAGCCCAAACACTCGGCCGCGCAGACGTCATGTCGAAGGTCTACCAGCAACATCCCAACCTTTCCGTCTTCCACTCGAATGATTCAACGGATGTGCCGTTTCCGACACCCTCGCCGCCACCTTCCCCGTCCAAGACCCAATCCGGCATACGGAACATGTTCAAACGGAACCCGCAACATCAGCAACATCCGTTTCAAGGCGACAACGAGGGCGAACATGCTCGACCTGCTTCCCCGTTCAAGCTCCCGCTGCTCCCCAAGAAGGGTGCTGCTCAGAAAGCGCAGACGCTCGCGATCAAAACCAACTGTACGCCGTTCTCACGCCCTCTATCGTACTGCCACCGGAGCCGAACGCTGATCCTGTTCGTTTCCAGTATCACAGGTATCGCTGGACAAACCGTCGGCAGAATCGCCGCGCCCACAAAGCTCTCTGCGGAGATCGTTCGACAACCTACGGCAATTCACGCAGCCGCGCCCGGACACAAACACAACCTCAAATGGTGCTAATCCGCGTCCTACACGACCCTCGGTCGACAGCACTTCAAGCGCCGACGTTCGGAATCCCGGGACGCCTGTGTCCGCTGTAAGCGAGCATGTATTGGACCACAAGGGCTCGCTTCGGTCGATCTTGAAGGATCGCAATACTCCCGGCACAGGCCGGAGCGTGCGGTTCTTCTCCAGGGATGCGTATAAGGTGATCAGCCCAGATGTTACTGCGAGCGAGGCGGAGCAAAGTGTGAGTGTATGCGTACATAATCATGTAACGCGAACCTGATTGAGTTCATGCACAGAGCAAGGAGGCCGTCGTCGCCGAAGAAGAGAACGCATTTATCAACAAACTACAAGCCGCTGCATCGTTCAAGAACCGCTCACCTCCGAGGGCGTCCGTTCTGGACGTCTTCTCCCCTTCAAGCTCCCCATCCGCCCAGGATACCCTCAAATTCAACGTCCCAGCGACCAGCACCGCACCGCCTACGCCGTATGCGGATAATCACGCTTCCAGATCCCAGTTCAAACCTGACGCAACCGGGATGTCTATGGGTCTCATGCCACCGCCAGATGTCTCCAACATATTCGACCTCAGTATGCGGGAACAGCTCCCGCCCATCCCCATCAGCTCGGAGGGTCTGATGGACGGCGCTATTGAAATTCATGAGGATAACGATGGGCCTGCCGTTCGAGTCGGGAATGCTTCGCTAGACAGCGGAAGGTCGTACGTCGATGCGTCCCTGGATAGCAACGCCAGCAATATGTCGTTCGACTCCAATGTCGAGATGGGCATCGCGAAAGGCAACCTCACGAACGAGGGCGGCTACTTCGACGTCCCCCCTCCGCTGCCAGCGAAGCACTCGCGCAGCGCATCGTTCGGGAGCTTGCTCGGCCAGACGGTATTCCATTCCCCTTCCGGTTCTGTGTCATCAGGCCCGCATTCAGCGCCGCTGTCCAACAACCCGTCCCCGCTCAGCTCAAGCGGAGTACTCTCCGCCAACCCTACCACCTCTCCGACCAACGCTGTCCAACAGAGCCCCGGCATTGGTGTCTTTAAGGACGGCCGTTTCATCGCTCATCACAAGCGCGTGTCTGAGGTGTCGACGGCGTCCGCGGGCAAGTTCTCCGTCAGCTCGTCCTCGTCCGGCTCCGGGTACGGGCAGGTCATCCCGAGCAAGTACGACATTCGCGCGTCGCCAGCGTCGGGCAAGTCGAGCCTTCAACGCGGAGATTCTGCAGGCAGCTACAGGAATCGCGCGTTCAGCGATACCGTGTTTCATTCTATGCTACGTGGGGGCGGTGGCGACAGCACGCCCAGCCCGAACGCTAAGAGGAGTTCGCGACAGGTGCTTCCCGGCGGATTCGAGTCGCGCGTGCTCATGGGGTACGAGGTCGACCCGTCCCGAGCAGGTCTTGGCGACGTCGAGGAGGAGGGCTCGCGCCCGGTGTCGTTCCTCCCCGGGAACGGGACCCCGGAGGCGGACATCAACGACCTGTCGTCGGACGCGCTTGCGCAAGGCGTGTTCGCGTCTCGGGCGCAGTCGCCGCAAGAGGGTGAGGGCGGCGAACCCGACCCGTTCAGCACGCACGCGACCGCGTATTATACACCCGCGACGCCGCCGGAGAAGAAGGCGAAGGCGGTCGCGCGCGCGGTACGCGGCGGGACGGCGTCGGCGGAGGAAGACCTCATCGTGTCGTTGCGCACGCAGCTTGCGCTCCGGGAGGAGATGTGCAAGCAGTTCGAGATCGATCTAGGGGCAAGGGACGAGCTCGTGAACGGGCTCGCGGGCAAGTGCGAACGTGTGGAGGCGGAGGTGGAGAAGCGCCGGGCGCAGCTGAGGGCGTGGAAGAAGCGCGTTGGGGAGCTCGAGAGGGCGTGCAGGGGGCTGGAGGAGCAGGTGGATAGAAGTCGACAGGAAAGCTTTGAGAGGAGTGTCATGGATGAGGCGAGCGGAGAGGCTATGCGGGAGCTGCATCGCCGCATGGGGAGGATGGAGGCGGAGAGGAGGGAGTGGGAGGGGAGAGAGCAGTCCGTGCTGCGCGAGCTGCATGAGGCGAGAAGTAGGGGCGAGGAGGCGGAGAACGAGCTGAAGACGCTGAGAGCCGAACTGAAGAGGAGAGAGGAAGGTGAGGAAGAGTTGAGGAGGGGCATCCGTGAGGCGAAGGAGCAGATGGAGATGATGGAGCAGCTCGCAGCAGGCGAGGGCGACAATTCTATGGTGGTGCGCGAGCACGAGCGTGCTGCTCTGGAGCTGTTGCAGGCGGAGAAGCGGGACACGTCGCAGTCCTTGGACAGCGCGCGGGGCCAGATTGAAGAGCTGGAGGAACGGCTGGCGAAGCGCGATCAGGAGTATGACGTGCTCAAGGCCGAGCTTGAGGCGCAGTGGAAGGGTACGGAGGAGGCTAGCGAAAGGATGGACCGCGTGACGAGGGAGAGGGATGCGGCTCGGGCGGAATTGGAGGAGTGTCAACGGAGGATGGAGGGGATGGAGGTGGAGTGGCAGACGAGCGAGAACAGGAAGATGGAGCTCGAGGCCGAGGTACAGGACGTCCTCGCTGCCAAGGAAGACTTGGAGCACGAAAGGGAACAGGTTAGTATCTGCCTCGCATTGTCGTTCAAAGTCCATTGGCTGACCGCATACTCAGCTCGAGGAGGAGATCCGACAGGAACGTGCTCACGCTGATCAGCTGGAGTCCGCCGTTCAAGAACGCGATGCACGCATTTCAGAGCTAGAACAGGAACGGAAGTACGCCCTTGACAAGGCTACCCGCACAGAAGAACTCGTCAAGGAGCGTGACGCTGAGATCGAGAATCTGGCCCATCGCGTCGTCTCATGTGAAGACGAAGCCGAGAACCTCCGCGAGCAGCTGTCCACCGTCAAGCGCGAGCACGGCCGCCTCGCGGATGAGCATCGCCGAACGCTCGAGGAGGGTGACAAGCGCTCGGACGAACGCGTCTCGCAGGTGGAAAACCTGCTCAAGGAGAAGGCGGAGGCGGAGGTGCAGCTCCGTGCCCTCGAGGAGCGGGTCAAGGCCCTCGACGATGAGGCGAACAAACTGCGGAGGCAGGTGCACGAGCTGAAGATGGAGGGTTCGGACAAGGACCTGAAGATGGTGCACATGAAGAAGCAACTCGCCGCTATGGAAGAGGACAACGAAGGCCTGAACGTTGCTCTAGATTCTAAGCAGCAGGAGTTGGAACTTGTCAGTTGTCCTGCCTGCGTGTTCAGGTGTAAGACTAATATCAGTTCCTTGTCGCAGGTCAAACGGAAACTTGCCGTTCGCGCTGCGACGGCAGGTACGCCTACGCTCTCCAAGACGACGCGTCGGGAGTCGGTGCTAGCTACGCCGGCCTCGCGTCGGTCTTCCGTCGTCGCCGCCGACACACCCAGCTCGTCTCGGCCTTCGTCAGCCATGTCTGAGGCGAACACGACAGCGAAGGCGCTCAGCAAAACCTCTCGCCCGAATCATATGGCCACCGATTCGGTCGGTTCCGTGGGCTCGAGCGGTTCGAGCACCGCAACAAAAGCGAAAATTGCCGGAGCCATGGGTCCGCCTTCATCCATCGTCATCAAGCCACGATCTTCCGTGTCTGGCACAACGGCAACACCCGCGTCTCGCGTCCGGTCTCCGGTATCGGTCTCCACGACCGCGAGTCGTCTCTCCGGCGCTCGCTCCCCGCCCTCGGCCTTGCCCCGTTCTTTGACGGCGAGCATGAGCAGGCGCGTGTCGGTTGACGCATCGACGAGGACGCCGATCAAGAACCGCGGCGCGCCGAACCAGAGCGAAAGCGAGCAGAGTGGCAGCGGCAAGGAGAACAACCCGAAGGCTGCGAGAAGGATGTCGGCCATCCCGGTGCCCGCGTGATATACCCCCCCTCCCTACCAAACAACCGCATCATACACGCTATAATCGATCGATACTTGCAACCCACCTCGACAATGTAGCATCTCTCAGCACGCACACGCCGCACCTACGCATTTATGCACGCATATCGATATTTATCTATCGGGGTGCGCTCGGTAACAACGACGTAACCTCCCCCCTTCCTTCGCTATCTCGCATACTCGCTTATATATGGACAAGAATGTGTTCTGCTCTGCTGCTTTACGTTGCTGTGTTCGCCTACTTTCTTGCGCTTCGTCGCTTGCTGCCTCATATAGTCCATATGCTGTCCTTCCACACGAGTCGTGCTGAAGTTGTTATGCTCTCGAACATGTATTACCGATCCAAAGAAAACCAAGCTTTCTGCCATGATTGTGCTCGCAGTTGCTATGTCTTGAAGTAAGCTGCAGAGGATAACGCCGACATCCATACTTGGCTCGCTTTTCGATGCATACGATTGAGAGCTGACTATTGGATGTGCTGGAGAGGGTGGCTCGATTGGCCAGGTCGCGTCGCAGAACGCGAAGCCTGATCGGCACTTTTACCCTCACGATCGCCTTCGAACCCCAGCGTCTTTACTTTTCGTACTGGATGGTCGGCCTGCGAGCATTCCTTGACGCTTTTCATGATTGTGTCCTAGCAGGACCATTCAAGTGCTGGTTTGACGATAGATTTAGCCGGAGCCGGGTGTACGCAACCACTCTCATCACGGCAGGGCGGCCGAGTTCTAACCATGATATGTATATAGAAAACCCTCTAGCCGGTAGTCAACGTGATTCTGTTCATGCACCCTCGCCCTCATACCACTTCACGGCCCTTCACGGCGCGTCGCTGCGTCTCAGTGAGATGCAGAGCATAGAGTTGACCGGTGCGTTCAGTGAGCTTTTGACCTATGTTGAGGAGGTTGTGACCATCGGAATCGGATAGGCCTACGCTGCATGGGCCTGCGCAATCGTCGCTTCTACTGCACCATAGAAGCAGGCGAGGACATTTTCGAAACACCGCTCTCCACCAAAACCAGAGAACCCTCATGGGACTCGGCATTCCTCGTGTACGTGTTAACTCCCCCTGCCCGGACGTGCCTGATTGGATGCTGACCTCCACCTACAGACCCAGTGATGGCGTGTCGCCGATCACCGTCCATGTATGGATGCAACAGGAAGCGATCGCAGGGCTTATATCTCGTCGTGACATCCTAGTAGGAGATATCACGATTGATCAACCGGACAGCGGGCCAAGGGGTGAGTTGTGCCGTCACTGCCGTAGCCCCGTCTTCAAGCACTGATATTCGCCAGGTATCGATAGTGAATCCTTGCTCATGAAAGACCGCGACAAGCGACAAGCAGATGCTTGCATATCCTTCACCGTCACCCGTCCGGTCGGCGCGTCCCAAAAATATTCCCTGGCGACGAGTCCTACAGCATCCCCGGGCCTGTCGTCCTCTTCTGCTCCTCGGTTGTACGACCCATTCGCGGAAAAGAGGTGAACATCACTATCCGTCAAACAGCGATTTTCGTGCTTACACTCCGCAGCGAACTCAGCAACCATGTGGCAGCGGCCACGGTCGTAACGGACGCCATGCGTCCTGCATGGGGTCCTGCTGAGATCGTCGTCAGCGCGGTCGAGGGCGCCGAGAACATAGTCAGCTCGATCAGCGATGCGTGCGACAGTTGGGATTTCCTATTGGGCAAGCTCCAAATTTTCGTTGAGATCACCGACGGCATTTCCCAGGTACTTGGTTGGCGTACCTTTTAACTGCCACCAGTCGTCTTGACGCGAGCTACTCGAATAGATCCATCCGTATGCGCAATTGGCTTTCAGCGTGATAGCGGCCATCCCGAAGGTAGGGGGCTCCGTTCTGCTGGAGATGTCTTAGTTGACACCTCCTATTTGCAGGCTATCGTCTCGCAGACTCAGAAGGATGACGCCCTGCGTGATCTGGTGGATACGATGAGCGGGGCATTGAACCTGATGCAGGAGGCCGAGCCTCTCCGACAGGACGGCAATCGCCGCGATACTGCACAGCTCATCGCGAGACAAGTCAGGGAGTGTGCACATTTTATCTCCAAATACGCACGTACCGAGCGCTTCGGTGAGCTGGCATTCCACACTGCACTGGACACAAATGACACGAGCATTTGACAGCAAAACGGCTCATTCAGAACCTGGGACGTAATATCGCCGATGATGTCGCAAAATACAAGGAGTCGTTCGCTAAGCTTATCCAACGATTCAACGACCACACAGTCGTGGTGACGAATATCGTTACGCTGAGGGTTATGGAGAGCGTAGGGCGCTTCGGTGAGAGTACTTTCAAGGGTGCTGAAGGACCTCCCATTGACTTCGCCTAGATCAGAGCCTCACGTTGAGCAGCCTGCTCGTCGCCCCGGGATCAGGGTTCCAACCCGAGAAGGGGTGCTTGCCAGGCACTCGTACGCCGCTGATCGACCTGATCATGAAGTGGGTCTATTCGGTAGATGAAGAGGACACCAAACCCGTTTTTTGGCTTCACGGACCTGCAGGATCCGGGAAATCGGCGATCTCACATGCCGTGGCCGAACGTTGCCGGGCGGATGGACGACTGGGGCGTATCTTTTGCTTCAGCACGTCGGCGCGAGATCGGAAATTGGAGCAAATGTTCCCGACGATCGCGGTCGGATTGGCGGATCTCGATCCTGACTGGAGGAAGACCCTCTGCGAGACCATTCAACGCGACCACGAACACGATCTCAACACGACGTACTCCTTGCAGCTCCAATTCGAGAATTTCCTGCTCGAGCCGGCCAAGGGTTTGGAGGAACGGGCCGTGGGACCCATCGTGGTGATCATCGATGCGTTAGACGAATGCGGAGGCATATCCCAGCGCGCGCAGCTGCTCAAGTACATCTCGCGTTTTGCCGAATTGCCCTCGAACTTCCGCTTCCTCTTCACTTCGCGTTCGGATCGGGACATGATGGACGTCCTATCGAAGCTGCCTTGCGTACGCTCTCAGGACATCGCCGATCCTGAATACGACACCGCGGACGCGGACATCGGCCTATTCGTGAACGAAAGCCTATCCACGTATTCTATGATCACGGAAGATCCGCGTTGGGTAAGCAGCAGGGTAGTGGACACACTGGTCGGAGCCGCCGAGAAATCGTTCCAGTGGGCATCGACGGCTTGCGCCTTCATTCGGGGTGAGGGTGATTACCAGGAATACGACTGGCATGAACGCTTCGAGGCCGTCGTCGGTTCTGTATCCGCATCACAGCAGTCAGACGTTCAATATCATAACCTTGATTCCCTGTACCACCTCGTCCTCAGCCGGCTCTTCAAGAGTGGTCCTTCTATCCGTTTCAAGCGAATATTAGGACGAGTGTTGGCAGTCCGCGAGCCACTATCAATCGAAGCGTTGAAAGGACTTCATGGCGAAGACGAAGGGCCCGAATGGACGAAGAACCTCCTCAGTCTCATGGGGTCTCTGTTATACGGCGTTTCGCAAGCAGAAACCCCCATCCGTCCATTGCATGGCTCTTTCCGTGAGTTCTTGACCGACGGCACTCGAAGCGGTCCCTATTGCGTGGATCTTGACGATGCGGACGACAAATTGGTACACTCGACCCTCCGCATCATGAAGAGCTCCCTTAGATTCAATATATGCCACCTCGAGAGCTCGTACAAGCTGAATACGGAGTACGATGATCTCGACCAACGTATCCGAACTTACATGACGCCCGGTCTCATTTACTCTATTCGTTATTGGGCGCAACACGTTGGGCAGGAGCGCGCAGCCTCCGACCCCAATCTGCTATGGAACATCGAAAATTTCTTTGCGAACCACGCTTTGTCGTGGCTGGAGTCCCTGAGCCTGCTCAGATCTCTGCTCTCTTGCGCTTCTACCTTATCAGCATTGAAGCGATTTGCCTCGGTGCGTGTTCTTCTGTCATCGAGGGACATTATCTGACAATCAGGATATAGGCAAATGCCAAAGCTAGTAGGCTTCTACGCTGGGTCGACGATATGGATCGGTTCATACACCTCTATGGAGCTGTGATATCAAGCTCGGCGCCTCATATCTACGTGTCCGCCCTTCCTTTTAGCCCGACAACATCCTTGATAGCTCAATACTACGCGGAGCGTTTTTCGCAATCTGCGAAGGTCTTCAGAGGAAGGGCGACACATTGGCCGGCGCTGCGGTCTGTCATGCGCGGCCACAGTGAACTCGTCGTGTCCGTTGCATTCTCCAGAGATGGAAAGCGGATTGTGTCCGCGTCATACGACCACCTCATCCGAGTGTGGGATGCAGCGACAGGAGAGGCCGTCGGAAAACCTCTAGAGGGCCACACCGCCGACGTCAATTCTGTGATGTTCTCTTTCGATGGCAGAAGGATTCTCTCGTGTTCCGACGATGAAACTATCAGGCTCTGGGACGCAGAGAGCGGGGAGGCCCTTGGAGGTCCCCTCACAGGCCACGGTCGTAAAGTCAACTCCGTCGCGTTCTCACCCGATGATAACTACATCGTCTCCGGGGGCAACGATGGGACTATCCGGGTGTGGGACGCGATGACCGGGGAAGCTATCGGTCAGCCTATGGAGGATGGAAACGCCGTCAACGCCGTCGCCTTTTCGCCGGATGGGGCACGTCTTGTCGCTGGCTCGGAGGACAACACTGTCAACGTATGGGACATAGCGTCGGGAGAACTTCTCTTCGACCCGTTCGTGGGTCACAGCGGCCCCATCCGCTCTGTTGCTTTCTTTCCCGACGGAAAGCGTATCGCCTCGGCATCCGACGACTGCACCGTCAGGGTATGGGACGCGGGAACAGGGCAGACCATCCAGGGACCATTCCGAGGTCATACCGATGCCGTATTTTCCGTATCAGTTTCAAGCGACGGGAAGCGTATCGTCTCGGGCTCCTTGGACGACACCATCCGGATATGGGACGCAGATAGCGAAGACTTGATCGGGCAGCCCATCCGCTGCCGCAGTACGGCTGTCGCTTCGGTCGCATTCTCACCGGATGGAACGTACATCGTTTCGGGCTCCGCAGACAAGACGGTTCGAGTTTGGTACGCAGACAGCGGAGAGAGCGTCAGAGAATCCATCGAAGGACACAGTGGCGGGGTCTCCTCTATCGATTTCTCCCCCGATGGGGTCCGCCTCATTTCTGGTTCCTACGATCAATCAATTCGGCTATGGAATGTCGGAACAGGAAAGGCTATCGCGAAACTGACATGGGACGACCAGAATATCACCGCCGTCGCATTCTCTCCCGATGGCAAACGCATTGCCTCCGGCTCCTTCGACAAGATGATCAGGATCTGGGACACAGAACAGAGGATCGCCATAAGGGGCCCGTTGCGAGCGCACAGTGACATCGTCCGGTCCGTTGCGTTTGCGCCTGATGGGGTACACGTCATATCGGGGTCCGACGATGGCACCATCGGTATCTGGAGTGCGGAAACGGGAACCATTTTGCTTCTGCGAGGGCATCGAGGCCCAGTTCTCTGCGTTGCGGTTTCAGCAGATGGCGAATACATCATCTCGGGCTCTACGGATCGTACAATCCGAGTGTGGAGCCTGAAAACGAGACAGGCTGTGGGGATGCCTCTTCGCGGCCACCTGGACCGCGTTACGTCTGTTGCATTCTCTCCAGATGGAACATTGGTTGCGTCCGGATCAGATGACACCACGGTGCGCTTATGGAACGCAGAAACAGGGGAGCCTATAGGAGACCCTCTTGAAGGCCATCTGGGGTCCGTTAACGCTCTCGCGTTTTCTCCGGACGGTCGGTGCATCATTTCCGGGTCTGACGACGGCTCCATTCGCATATGGGACTTGGAACGAGGCAAGCTCATGGGCATACCTCTACGCGGACACGTTGGCGTTGTTCGGTCCGTTCGATGGTCACCCGATGGAAGCTGCATTGCCTCGGGCTCCTTGGATTGTTCGATCCGAATATGGGACACAGAGGAAGCGACCGGTGAGTGATCCTACTCGATTTTTACACATCTACGGCCATCTCAAGACGAAATGCGTAGAACCGTCTAAAGGTGCAGCCCCTGGCGTCGCGATCTGCTTTTCGTCTATGCAAGAACATAGGCTTTCAAACGCCCACCTGCTCTTCTCTGGCTCCTCGCGAGGGTTAACCGAGTTGCAGATGAAGCGTGCTTTTTACCTGGACATGGATGGGTGGATCAGGGGTCCCCACCAGGAGCGTCTGTTATGGGTCCCTGATGGCAATCGCTCCAATCTCTGGCAACCGTCTTCCCGACTCCTGTTGCCAGAGGAGAGTACGACGATGCTCGATCTCTGCCGCTTTGCTCACGGCAATTCATGGCCTGAGTGCTATACGCCAAGGTCGAGATAAACGCCGGCGCGCCGGGCCTTTCTCCGGATCTCTCCCTGACCGCACGTCCAACATTGTTTCATTGGGGCATTATTTATATATCGTACGACAAATGAAATAGTAACACGCAACGAACGATCACGTACATACGGCTTCGACCCACCATTCGGATGGCTATGCATCCCCGACGGATAGCGCAGAACAACGAGATACGGAAGGAATCAGTGAAAGCCATCATTGAACATACCTTCAAACGCACGCTGGAGCAATTGTGGATCTGCTGCGTGAGATACTCCTCTGATACTGTAGTGCGAATCGGGTGCATTCGTGACAGTCCATGGCGGAGAGGACTCAGGAGGCAACGTAACACCTCAACGCCAAACCCCCAATTAGTGTTCTCTACCAATGTGGATGTCAGTGGTGATCTGTGGCTCCGGCGCGCCCTTAAAACCGGTCACCTCCCGCTGCTTCCCTGCAGACTCCTCCCACTCGGGTTGCGTTGGCGTTGGCGGCGGGATAGGTATGGTCGCATACGTATGTTAGTGGCAGGCCCTGTTGGTCGTGCTTGCAAGCTCGGTATAGGTGCGAGCGGCGGGACCGGTGGCTACGTTGCGTGCAAGCACTCCCGCTCTCAATACAGAGGCCGGACTCAATGACTGGATGTGGGTCTCTCGGGTACTGACGCCGACTTTTTGGGCAGATGTGATGCGATGGGAGGAGCCATGGTTTTGTGAGCGAAGTGAGGAAATAGCTCGCGATTGGCTAGATGGAATGAAGCAAATTCTTGCGGTCATAGATGAGATGAGCACATGGGATGAGTCGATGACATGAGGGGCCGTCGCACACGTTGAATGTTGAGCACCCTATCCAGTCGAAGGCGAGGGCCTTATTTCATCGTCGAAGCTGTCCTCCTGCCGCATCCCAACTCCGCATGCCTTGGCCTCGGCGTTCACGCCTCTGAGTTCCTCTTGGAGGTGGGGGCAGCTGATACCGACATAACGAGGCCGACTGGAACCGAATTTGAGTTATCGCTTGTCTGCGTCAGGGTGTCAGGGGTTGGGCTTGTTGCGATGATCAGGGTGGCCTGCTGATGACAGTACGTAGCGATCGAGAGACGGGGTTGCGGAGCACGGCTGGAGGATGTAAAGTAGGTGGAGGCCAACGTTTGCGATCGTCATAAGTGATATATGAGAGATGGATGCATGGTCGTTGCTGAAGATCTTGACGATGGCGATGGCCTCGTTCCGTCGTCAAAGCTGTTCCACCTCCGCCGCCGTTTGTGCTGTCCACATCCTACCTCCCCCTTCCTTGTCCTCGCCGTCCTCGCTCACAAATTCCTCGCACAGGTGGAGGCAGCTGATGCAGAACCGAATCCTGCAGCTTGACTGATGCCGGTGTCAGGGGTTGGTAGAGCGAGGCCTGCTTGGGCGAATGCGGAGAGGACAGCTGGAACAGAGACTTCTAGCGATGGTTCTAGGGCGGACCGTCAACGAAGCAGTGGGCGTCGAATCGGGCATCGGGTGTGCTCTACGTACGAAGGCGGCGTGGCATGTCAGCGAAATCGGAGTCTGGGTGGCGTCAACAGCTTTCTACGGTAACCGAATGGGGCACGCTCAAAACCGCGGAGTTCGGACCCAATGCCGGGTGGCGGAGCTCAATAACTGCCATGTGGGCACAATCTAAGCTGCGGTGGACCTCTGGAACCCTGCTGATGCAGAGTAATAGTACTAAGGTAGACCTCATGCGCGTCCGACCCCATAGCACGCGACACGCGTGACATTAGACGTAATACGAGCGAAAAGTTGATTGTCTCCCGGTCTGAGTAGCTTTCGTTCGAGATGCAACTGGGGTTCTACGATAATGTACTGTGCCGATGTTTGACTGCTGCTTTCGAAACGCAAGAATAAGATCCTCGGGAGGAGAGATGAAAACAAGACCGAGGCATGTGATGGACTGCCCTCAGTGCCAAGCCGTGCAACTTGGAGGTTTCTCCTTTCCGCCGCCGTCACAAAACTGTATTGACTATCTGGCATCCATTGAGCTCTGTGGCACGTCGGGGATCACGACTCGACGTTATGCCCTACAAGAAGGGCCGTTTGCGCAAGTGTAACCTCGGCCAGTACGCACAACCTTGTCGCCGCCACGTTGGAGCTATCAGCACGGAGGAGAACAGAAAATGTATGTCGCCAGCAGCATATCCATCTTACCGTACTCAGTATGATGTCTACTAGTTTCCATGCCTCCAGTTACCCAATTGTCTTGCAGCGGCAGCGCGCCTCAATGATTGGTCACACTGTGTCACAGTCATGCCTCACACTCTCGCACACCTTCTCTCCTTTCGCAGTTCGCACTCTCATCAGCAATTGTCAACGGTCCTATCTATGTACAGGAGACATCTATAAAATGCCGGTAACACTTTCGGTGAGAGCTAGTCTAATTGAGAGTTATTTGAATTTTTGCACCTATTACGTCTAATGTCACGCGTGTCGCGTGCTATGGGGTTGGACGCGCATGAGGTCTACCTTACTCTATGCACCCGCTGCTTTACACGAAGTGAGTGTCGCGTCCTCGATATCGTAGGGTAGTATTGTGATGGCGATGACAGATCGTAACAAATTGTTTCACGAGATACGACAGCACACGAGCGAGCCAGTCTCGAGATCTCCGTGAGCGACGCACCCTCGGCCTCTGACGCGCCCGACGCCCGACGCGGCCACGCGAGCGAAGCCCCGCCACCTGCCCAATTGGGCGTGGGAATCTTCCCTTTTTGGAATCACCGCGCCCCGTCCTCGCTCGACACCTCCTATCCGACTCTAAGCAATACCTTCATCCTATACATCCTATACGCTCTTTAATGTTCCTCCTGTTCCTCTTCAAGTCTCCAGCGCTCGAGAGTCCACCCTGGGCGCCCTAGTTATCTCCAGAACGAATTTCCTCTTCCTATCCTTCCCTCCTAGAAGTTTTATTGTGACTCGTCTGTGTACCTAGATACGGGCCTCCTGACAATATAATACCTTTGTAAGCCCATAACATATGTCCTTACGGTCTCAAAATGATGCATTATCGTCCCCCAAGCAATTGGTGTGCTATTCAAGTTCGACTAAGTGAAATTAAGTCATTTTCAACATAGTGTTTGCCACGCACTACAAAATCGTTTTCCCCTAGAAAACTAAGCTACCGGAACACTCTTAGAAGCCGTATCTTACTTCGTTAAGGGCTACGTGCAGCCGCTCTCGCTCGACATCCCGAATAGTCTGTCACTCCGGCTTTCCCACGGTCTTCCTGGCACACACTCGGGCTCGTTTCGTCTCTCATACCCTCAGGGATATTGTACACAGTAATAGGCTACTCTACGGAGCTCTCCAACCCCTACCGACCTCTGTAGCCCTACGCACAACGTCGGCGTGACCGTGTTGCGCTTCCTTTCTGGGTGGGAGGGCGTGGGACTTGCTTATGCAGAGCTTCCTCTTTCAGTAGGGGTGCGTGGAAATATACAACTTGAGCCGCGGAACAGCTTCTGTACTCCTAGTTCTCGCGTATCATATGTTTGTACCACCTAATCTTATGTATATAAAGCAATGCTACATGCATGTATTTTAGAGAAGCACCATGTGCGATGTCGCTCGTGAGTTGCAACGCCTTCGCCTTCATGACTGAATGGACTATTCGGGGTCCTCCTGTGGCGTGGTACCATCCACGTGACTGTTTCTGGGCTCCGCAAGCCGGTACTGGCTCGGCTTGAGCGTGCCCCATTCGGTTACCATAGCTTTCATAGAGACGATGCGCACACTCATCCGCGCGATACGCCGATCATCTGCTCCATGTCACTTCCTGTGGTAATCGGGGCGAAATCTCGGCTTCGTGTGTATTAATGTTGTGATCGTTCAGGAAAGTCGCAAAGCCATATGTTCGAGAACGCTGGCGCGCGGCAGACATTGACCCGCAGCGACGACCCAACGAGGAGGGTCCTCCTGTGCCAAACCTACCCCGTCTTCGAGACCTTGATTCTTTGGAACTTCTCGTAGTTCTCCCGGCGACTCTTGCGGCCCGTGGTTGTTCCGTGCCCGGAGACGAAGCTTAAATTGGACTCAACTCCTCTTGCCCCAAGGATCAAGGTATTGATACAAACTCTAGCCCGTCCTTGATAGCTATGGGGTAATGCCCGACCGATGGCCAATCGCCCGCTTGATCTTTAAGGCAGCACGAACGAGTGGAACGGCGCATGTCGCTCGAATGCTTCCCTCCCGGGATCGGAAACGTCGTACGCTCTGTACGAATGAAACTTTAACAGCATGTGTTCATCACACCACCGAACTTCTCATGTCATGTACGATACCGTGCATGCTGAGTGCGTAGATAGCACGGCGGCGTTCTCATGCATGTGGTGCGCAGGACATGAGGTTATCGGCAGGCGAGCACATCGTAATTCGGTGACACGTATAAGTCGTTCCACCTTTCATCTTTCTCATCCTCCCGCCATGACCGAAGTCGCAGGAGACCCCGCGCTGCCGTCTGGAGGCCGAACGAATGATAGCAGTGCGACTACACCGCTCAAGATGTTGGAACTAAATGGTGCGCGTGCTCATACCTATGCGGCTTGTGGACCCGCCTCACTATCGTCGACAGGACTACGCTGCACGGGCTTGCCCGAACGTCGCTACTATTGTACCATACGATATGGGACTGCATCGCGCAAGACGCCCGTCTCCCCTGAAACGAAAGACCCATCTTGGGATGACCCCATTTGCCTGTATGTATTTGAAACAGTTATGATGGATATCACCGACGCAATCCACAGGGACGGTGATGCGTCCAGCATCGTCATCAACGTCTGTAGGCAGCGGACGTTCTTTTGCGATCAACTTCGCAGCGACTCCCGAGTGGCACAGGTCACCGTCGATCAGCTGGGCTCGCAGCCAACGGGTCCGTGGCTCGTATATAGTTCCCCCTTGCTTCTTGATGGTGATGCTTGTGCAGATGCTATCACGATAGATCGACCTTTGGTTATGGAGGGGCTTCGCCATCGGCGTTTGAAGGCTTCCATTTCCTTCGTCGCTACCCAATTGGTATCGTCTCCTCCATTCAGCCCCGGGACCACAGCGGCTGCCAAGCCTGAAACATCGACACAGCTTCCTCAGGGCGAGTCATCCGGCCGCGGAGACGGCAACGTTCCAACTCAGGATGTGGAGAACGAGCAAGATCCGTTTGGGGCAGATGGGTGAGTGACCGCACGGACACACCAGCTTCATGGGGGCTTATCTTTTTCAGTGAACTTCGCAAACTCCTCCAGGACGCCGAAACGCGTGCTAATGCGATGCGCTCCGCGCCCAGCATTGTCGGGACCGTCGCCAACGCCATCCAAGCCGGCGAGGATGCCGCCGAGTCTCACAGCGACGCGTTCGAGAAATGGAAATTCCTGCTGGATAAGCTACAATTTTTCGTGACGATCTCGAATGGAATATCTCAGGTAAAGAGCACTGCACGAATCGATGCCTTTGTGATAGCTCTTGATGTGATTTATAGATCCATCCCTACGCGCAGCTGGCCCTGAGCATCATATCAGCCGTCCCGAAGGTAATGTTTGCTTCCGGAGAAAATCGCTACTCAACTTCATTTCTACCGCAGGCTATCATAGCGCAGACAGAAAAAGATGCAGACATACGTGATCTGGTGGAAACCATCAATAGGGCGTTGAAGCTGATGCAGGAAGCCAAGACTCTTCGTCAAGAGGGCAACCGACGAGAGACCGCGAGTCTCATCGCTCGACAAATCGGCGAATGTGCCCACTTCATTACCAAATACGCGAGGACCGAGGGCTTTAGTAAGCATCGCAGTCGATAGGTGAAATGTAGCTTACGGGAGATCATGCTCAGCGTCACGGCTTGTCGAGAATATTGGTGGCGATGTCAAAGGCGCTGTCGAGGAATACACGGGATGCCTTGACAAACTCGTAAAAGAATTTCTGGACAATACCATTGTGACTACGAATATCGTCACGTTAAGGGTTCTGGGAAGCGTTGGAGATATAGGTCGGTCCTTTCAACCACGGATCTATGACCATGCGGATAAACATCAGCAGGCGATGCGCTTACTTTGGACAAGCTTCTGGAGGCTCCAGGGTCCGGCTATGTGCCTGAGAAACGGTGCTTAGAGGACACTCGCGTGCCGCTGATTCAATTGATCTCGAATTGGATCTCTTCGGGCTTCGAACCCCTTTTCCTGCTCCATGGCCCCGCAGGATCCGGCAAGTCTGCGGTCGCCCACTCCGTAGCGGAGTGGTGCAAGGTGAACGAACGACTTGGATGTATCTTCTGTTTCAGTAGCTCCATCAAGGACCGACAATTCCTGCGCCTCTTCCCCACGATTGCAGCTAGCCTTGCGAACTTTGACGTAGGGTGGAAGAAAGCTCTCTGCGACGCTCTTAAGGGCGAGCACGATCTCAGCACGACCGATTCTTTGGAGCGTCAGTTCAACGGCCTCTTGGTTGGACCTGCGAAAGATGTGGAGGCTCGAGCCATAGGTCCCATCGTAATCATCATCGACGCATTGGACGAAAGCGGCGATGAAAAGAGCCGCGCTACACTATTGCCATATATCGCGCGGCTTGCCAAGCTTTCGTCCGCATTGCGTTTTGTGATTACGTCCCGCGACGAACAGGACATCATGGATGCTTTCGATGGTTTAGCCAACCGCGATAACCAAAAGGACATCATGGATCCCGTGCGACGCTATGATATCGCCAGTCTTCCCCATCGTGACGTGGACGCGGATATTCATAGGTTTATTGAAAGCCGACTCCTCCCTGTTCGCAAGATAACCGCCGATCCGCGGTGGGATGCTGGACTGATGTTGAATCAACTTGTTACGGCGGCGCAGTCACTATTTCATTGGGCATCAACTGCATGCACGTTTATCCGTGGTGAAGATGAGCCCAAAGACTACAACTGGCACGATCGTTTCCAGGCTGTATTGTCATCTGCCTCCGGGGGGCAGAATTCTGGTCCGGAGTATCGTAAGCTCGATTCCTTGTACAAAACCATCTTGGAGAAGCTGTATGGGAAGAATCCGTCGGAGCACTATGAGCGAGTGATGGGGTGCGCCCTCACAGTGCGAGAGCCTGTGTCCCTGCGGACGTTGGAACAGCTCCTTCATAACCACGAGGAACCGGACCGCACATCCAACCTACTCAAGGCCGCGGGCTCGCTGATGTACGGCGTTTTGAATTCAGATACGCGGACTCGGATTCGTCCGCTACACAGTTCCTTTCGGGAGTTTCTTACCGACGCCAAAAGGAGCGGGAACTACCACGTACATGTCAAAGCCGCAGATGATCTTCTCGCCCAATCATCATTGCGCATCATGACGACATATCTCAAATTCAACATTTGCCACCTCGAGACGTCGTACAAGCTTAACGACGAGTACGATGGTCTTGATCAGCGTATTCCGAACAACATGACGCCTGGTCTCATCTACGCAGTCCGTTATTGGGCACAACATATCCATATCGGTTCTGGACCCGGGGCTACTCTGTCTCCCGGATTGCTCCCTCAGATCGATGGATTTCTCAAGACTCGGGCTTTGTTCTGGTTAGAAGCACTGAGCCTGTTAAAATCATTACAGTCGGGCTCGTCCGCATTGCTGACGTTGAAGAGAGCCTTGACGGTGAGCATTCCTATACCGAACCATATTCATGTCTTAACGAGGCGGTATCTTTTAGGGAAACGATGAGGCGAGCGATGTTCTTCGCTTGGTCGAGGATCTCGATAGATTCCTCAGCTTATACTGGGACGTGATCTCAATCTCGGCACCCCACATCTATCTCTCTGCTCTTCCCTTCACTCCGGAGACTTCGCTCGTATCTCAGAATTACATGGAGTTCTTTCCGGAGAGCGCGAGGGTCTCGCAAGGTCGACTGGCTCATTGGCCGGCGTTACGATGCACAATGCAAGGTCACCGATATGGGACCAGATCTGTCCAGTTTTCACACGATGGGAAGTGGATAGTTTCGGGCTCTGAAGACTGTACTGTTCGTATGTGGGACGCCGAGTCAGGTCAGGCTGTCGGAAAGCCGTTCGAGGGTCATACGGGTGAAGTTTATTCGGTAGCATTCTCTTCGGATGGGAGGCACATCATCTCAGCCTCCGCCGACAACACCATCCGAATGTGGGATACATCAGATGGCAAGGCGATTGGAGAACCGTTCCGCGGCCATACCGACAAAGTCAATTCTGTCGCATTCTCGCCTCGGGCTGATGATCCGCGTGCAGTCTCAGGGTCCGATGATAGGACTATTCGCTTATGGGATACGAGCACGGGGCAAATGCTCGGAGAACCCATGAAGGGCCACACAGACGGTGTATACTCTGTAGGATTCTCACCAGATGGAACGCGCCTGGTCTCTGGCTCTAAGGATCATACAATACGCACATGGGATGCGCAATCACAAGAAGTCGTGGCAGGACCTCTCTCAGGACACGATGATTCTGTCGATTGCGTCGCCTTTTCACCTGACAGCAAGCGCGTCGTGATGGGATCCAGGGATGGCACAATTCGAGTCTGGGATGCAGAATCTGGGCAGACGATAGTAGGCCCGCTCGTGGGTCACACCAGTGGTGTGACGTCTGCGAGTTTCTCCCCCGACGGAAAGTACATCGTATCCGGATCATTCGACGACACGATTCGACTGTGGGACGCGAAGAACGGAGCCAAACTCGGAGAGCCGGTTCATTGCCAGAGTATAGCAGTTCTGTCTGTGGCGTATTCCCCGGATGGATCCCGCATAGCCTCTGGATCATACGACGGACATGTACGAGTGTGGCACACGGCAGAGATGGCAACGACCAAGGCTTCTGGCACTCCAACTCCTGTTTTGTTCATCGATGTGACCTCCGATGGCAGCCAAATCGTCGCGGCTGACTTGTATAGCTGGCATCGGTGTTATGATACTGCAACACAAGCGGCCATTGGGAAACCTTTTGGCGGTGACGAGCTGCAGAGTGGTACCTCAATTCGGTGTGTCGCATTCTCTCCAGATGGCAGTCGGATAATCTCGGGCTATAACGATGGTAGCATCCGACTACGGGATGTAGAGAAAGGAACCGTCGTCGGAGAGCCGTGGAAAGACCCGCATATAGACGCCGTCTTCTCTATTCTCTTCACGCCCGGCGGCCAGCAAGTGATCTCAGGGTCTGCGGATGGCACTATCTGTGTGTGGGACGTGGAGACTGGTAAAGCGCTCGGCGAATCTTTGCGCGGACACCACGTTGGTGTTACATCTCTCTCACTATCGCCCATCGACGGCAAACGACTTGTCTCCGGATCAATGGATGAGACCCTCCGAATCTGGGATGTGGAGACTAGAAAGCCTGTTGGAGAGCCTCTCCAAGGTCATACCGATGAGGTCAATTCCGTCGCATACTCCTCAGACGGGAGCCGAATCGTTTCCGGATCGGATGACGTCGCGGTCCGGCTGTGGGACGCAGAGTCCGGGGATCCCATCGGAGAGCCTTTGGTTGGCCATGACGGCCCCGTGAGCTCCGTGGTATTTTGTTCCAACGATGAGTATGTGATCTCAGGATCTCTGGATGGCACGGTACGGATTTGGGGCGTAGGGACGACCTCGGGGTCACTGGTCGCCGTTTTACGAGGACATTCGCACCTGGTCACATCGGTCAAATGGTCGTCTAAGACGAGCTGCATCGTTTCCGGCTGCGTGGATGGCTCTGTCCGGTCTTGGGACATCCGAGAGC
Organism: Punctularia strigosozonata HHB-11173 SS5; assembly: GCF_000264995.1. Lineage (NCBI taxonomy): Eukaryota > Fungi > Basidiomycota > Agaricomycetes > Corticiales > Punctulariaceae > Punctularia > Punctularia strigosozonata. Next base: position 953,323 of record NW_006767444.1, on the reverse strand, counting down.
TTATCGGCAAGCCTGCCCAGCCACTCATGCAGGACAAAACAGCAGTCGAAGAGCCGATGTTCTACGGCGATACCGGAACCGGTGCACCATTATCTTCGGAGTTGACGAGTTCAAAATCTACAGGTGACGTTTTCCTTTGTTATCCCAAGTCATCCACTCATGGTGCAACTACAGATGAGGACACGACGTCCCCTGCTTCTCCGTCTCAAATCTCCATCTGTTTCTCATCCGACCCCGAACATCGACTCCGTGACGCTCATACGTTCTTCACGAACGACGAGCAAGGATGGAGCCACGCGCGCATGAAAGCTTCATTCGGACTAACCTCATGGGGATCGGTCGATGATGGATGGATTTTAGGTCCCAACGACGAGCGACTACTCTGGGTCCCACAGCATAGTCGTTGGAACCTCTGGCAACCTGCGTCCAGACTGTTCTTGCCCTCGGAGGAGACGACGATGCTGGATTTGAGCCGCTTCGTGCACGGCAAGAGGTGGGCAGAGTGCTACAAGTTCTACGAGCCCAGGACGGACGAGGGCGAAGCTGGTGGAGAGCACTGAGAATGCCGATGGCTGCTGCGATGATTGTTCGGATCGTTCGGAGACGGAACACACGACACGCATATGATGTATTTGCGTTGGCATTCAGGATACATGCTAAGTGCATTTTTACCGCTGTATTTTGATAGCTAGACAGGGATGGTAGCGAACACGACGCAGTGAGTGCAAGCGGCGCCTCTCGATGTTGGGCTTCGAGCTATCAAGGTACCAGGCGTTGCTCCAGCAGTCCGAACTTGGGCTGTCGGTGGTATGCGTACGGCGAACAGCGATGGAGGGAACGACCGGGTTCTAGCTGAGGGAGGCAGCGAGGGCAGCGGTCGCGATTGTTCGTGCTACGGGCTCTCGGCGTGTTCACGAAACTCCGGCGAGCGCGGTGGAGTACGAGCTTGGAGAGGAGGGCGTGGTCGAATAAGGTTAAAGGAGCGAAGAGCGCAGTCGGGAATGATTTCGCTATGTCTTCCGATTGAGAGAAGCGATCATAGTGACGTTGACGCACCTTTTTGTGCTTTTCTGATCGTCGAGCAGCATCATGTGTGTCTAGGAGCTCGCGCTCAGCCATCTGGAGCAATTGAAGCCTTGTACTCGTGTAGGCGACGAGCGGTCGTGGACGTTTGTGCCAAGACAAGCAACCGGGTCCGTATCCGACGTCGGACATGTCAAAAGAACGGGGCTTTCGGCGCTGAGCGTTCACGTCTGCGAAGAACGGGCGTTATCCAGAACGCTTGGTCGAATTCAATTAGAGTGCGCAAGTCAAACCGAGAGGTGCGTCATAGCACCGTCTATGTATGTAAGTTAAGTTGAAATGTAGAGAAGTTGGCCGGGCAACAGAGGTTATATATGTAGCGACGACCTGTTTGGAGCCCGTGCTCCCTTCCCCGCGTTGCGAGCTCGACCTCTCTTGCACATGCCTGCTTTCCTCCTTTCCCTCCGCCCTCATCGACGTCAGCAGTAGCAGCCGCGCACAGCGTGCACCAGCGCCAATGGCCTGACTATCCTCCTTGCTTGGATGATCGTATTTGCAGCGCTATCAGATCCGCGTTGGGCTTCTGTCTCATTCTGCTCCCGGCCTATCCGAGGCACGGGCCCTCCGAGTATCTTGCACACCGCCGCCACGGACGACGACGACGACGACGACAACAACAACAAGAATGTACTCTGCGTTAATACCTCATGCCGTCGATGCTGCCTTCACCGCAAGACATCGACTATCGCCTAGGGACCATATGTGAACCGACTCCTCGTCGCGTAAGAGGCCCTGAAGCACACATCTATACGCCATGGAATACGCACCCCTACCCCCCCCTCTCCACATCCTGCCTCTCCCGTACCCGCTTCTGCTCCTGCCAACCGCTCATTTGATGCCCCTCCTCTCGGTGCCCGTCGGCGATGCCCTCCTCCACGTCCTCCACACCAGCGACGCCGTCTCCCGCTAGGCCCGCCCCCGCCACGGCACATACGACAGACGACCAAAGGACCCGTGCACGAACGCCCTCGTATCCCACGACAAGAACACGGCGCCGGTCGTGTGCTCCTTCTCGACAGAGTACTTTGTGCACGCCCGACGCTCGCGGCGCGATCGCAGTGCGCGATGGCGCTCTGCATCAAGCGCTCGAGCATCCTCGAAATGAGCTCGGAGGCGGCGAGCGACGTCGCGGAGAGCCTCGGTCGGCAGCAAGAAGGTGTTTAAGTCCGGCGGCGGGATGATCCGCCATACAGAAGGAGCTCGTCGGTGAGTTTCCTCCATTCGTCGATCCCTGAGTACTGTGAAGCTGAACCGTTTCGATGTTCTAGCGTTGATCTTGTCCTCGTCGCGCGGGCTCATCGGCGATGACGCGCAGGGCACCGTGCGCCGCCGGCGAGCGACCTCGATACCGACGAAGGCGCGGATGCGGACGAGCTCGCGGCGCTCCGGGCGAGGATGGGGGCGCTCGTGCCTGGATCCAATGAACGTAAGACGCGGCGACCAAGGCGTGTAAGCGAACGAGAAGGATTCAGCCGAGCAGTGCCGAGGCTGGGGTCGTGAGGAGCTATACGTGAGTGGTTCTCTGCGCTTATATGCGTCTCGTTCTCGATGGAAGCACGATGCTGATTTTGTCTTGCATTTTGTAGCTGGAATGGCTCGTCGCGCTTCTCTGGCCGACCACTCCAAGCGACCACGCGAAAGAGAACGACGGGATCCTGGCCAACACGGCCTTTTCTGCAGAAGGCGCGCGCACAGCTAAGGCGGGATCGTTACGGCATCGACATGGTCAATCGCCGGTTCATCGAGTACTTGGCCGTCGTCTGGTTTCGCGCCCCGGTCGACGGGGAAGAGAGTTCTCCGGCGCGGGTGGTTGATCAGGGAAGCAGGTGAGGGAGGGCGTGCGCTTGGTGGGTGGTGTGGAAGGAGAGGGCGCAAGGGGGCGTCAAGGCCCCGATACCGTTGGTTATCGGCCCACCGGGTGCAGGGAAGATGTCGCTTGGAGCGTCGATTGCTCGCGCTGGACGGACCGTCAGCGAGAGTGTCCCTTGGTATGCTGATTTCATCGCATTCGAACGCTCAACTGACACTGACATCGACGTCGAAGGTGAAACGCGCGATGAAGCGGAGATTGGCGGGCGTAGGAGGACGTATGTCGCTAGCGGCCTTCGACGATGGATCGTGCAGGCCATCAGCATGGCGATGTTGCTCGACGCAGGACGACGCCGGCTGAGGAAGATCGGGTCATGTCGTTGGGCACGTAGCTCTTGCTCCGGGAGGATATGTGCAAGCTGTTCGAGATCGATCTCCGGGCAAGGAACGTGCTCGTGAACGTGCTCGCGGGCAAGTGCGCGCGTGGAGGCGGAGGTGAAGAAGCGCCGGGCGTAGAAGAATCGCGTTGGGGAACTGGAGAGGACGTGTCGAGGGTCGGAGAAGCATGTGGATAGGGGTCGATAGGAAAGCGTTGAGAGGAGTGTCACGGATGAGCGGAGCCGCGTCGTTGTATGGGAGGCTGAGCGAGGAGCGGCAGGGAAGAAGTAGTCCGTTCTACGGGACCAGAACGAGGCGAGGAAGTTGCGAGGGGCATCCGTGAGGTGAAGGAGCACATGGAGATGATGGAGCGGCTCGCGGCAGGCGAGGGCGACAATTCCATGGTGATATGCGAGCACGAGCGTGCGGCTCTGGAACTATCGCTCGCGGAGAAGCGGGACGCGTGACAGCGCGCGGGCCCGATCGATGGGCTGGAGGAGCGGCGGACGAAGCGCAAACAGGAGTACGATTTGCTCAAGGCCGAACTCGAAGCGCAGTAGAATGGTACGGAGGAGGCTGACGAAAAGATGAACCGCGACGAGGGAGAATGATGTGGCGAGGGCGCAGTTTGATCAGAGTGTCAGCGAAGGATGGAGGTGGAGTGGCAGCCAAGCGATAACAGGAATATGGAGCTGGAGGCCGAGGTGCAAGAGGTCCTCGCTGTCAAGGAGGATTCGGAGCGCGGGGGGAAACAGGTAAGCATCCCGTTGCGCGGTTGAGCGTTCGGTGGCTGAACGAGGCGTTCAGCTCGAGGAAGAGATTGGGCGGGAACGCGCTCACGCTGATGAACTGGAGTCGGCTGTTCAAGAATGCGACGTACGCATATCCGAGCTGGAGCACGAACGTCGCTAACGCTGCACGCGCAGAAGAACTTGTCCAGGAGTTCGACGCCGAGATCGAGAACCTTAGCCGTCGTGTCGTCTCATGCGATGACAAGCGAGAGCCTTCGCGAGCAGTTGTCCGCCGTCGAACGCGAACACGATCGCCTTGCAGGCGAGCATCGCCGGACGCTTGACGAGAGTGACAAGTGCTCCGACGAACGCGTCTCGCAAGTAATCGAGGAGAAGGCCGAGGCGGAGGAGCAGCTCCGGGCCCTCGAGGAGCGGGTCAAGGCGCTCGGCGATCGAGGCAAACAAGCTGCGGAAGGGGGCGCACGAGCTGAAGATGGAGGGTTCCGACAAGCACCTGAAGATAGTGCATGAGCAAGCAGCTCGTGGCTAAGGAAGAGGATAACGAAGGCCTGGATGTTGCTTTGGATTCCGAGCAGCAAGAGCTGAGACTTGTCAGCTGTTCGGTCTTCGTGTGCAAAGACAAGGCTGATCTCAACTCCTTGAAGGTGAAATGGAAACTCGCTGTCCGCGCTGCGACGGGAGGTGCACCTACGCTCTCCAAGGCGACGCGACAGGAGTCGGTGCTGGCTACGCCGGCCTTGCGTCGGCCATCCGTCGTCGCCGACACACTCAACTCTTCTCGACCTTCGTCGACCATGTCCGAAGCCAATACGACAGCCAAGGCGCTCACGTCTCGCCCGAATCCCGACTCGGTAGGGTCCGTGGGCTCGAGCGGATCGAGCACCGCAACAAAAGCGAGGATCGCAGGGACAATGGGCTTCCCTTTATCCATCTTCGAGCCCCGGTCTTCCGTGTCTGGAACAACGTCCACACCTCGCATAGGCTCAACCACCAGTCGCCTTCCGGCGCTCGCTCCTCGCCCTCGGCCATACCTCATTCCTGGACGACGAGCGTAAGAAAGCGTGTGTCGGTTGACGAATCGACGAGGACGCCGATCAAGAGCCGAGACGCGGCGAATCAGAGCGAGAGCGAGCAGAGTGGCACCGGCAAGGAGAACAACCCGAAGGCTGCGAGAAGGATGTAGGCCATTCCGGTCTCGGCGTGATATACCCTTCCACACCACATCACGCACCCTATCGACACTTGCCACCCATCTCGATAATGTAGCATCTCAGCACACGTCGCATTCCACGCATTTATGCACGCATATCGACATATATCTATCAGGGATGCGCTCGTGAATAACGTCGTAGCCCACTCTCCGCTCCTTGCTAATTCGCATACTCGCTTATATATGGACAAGAATGTGTTCTGCTCTGCTGCTTACTTCGCTGTGTTCGCCTGCTTTCTGGCGCATTGGCGCTTGCCGCCTCATATATTACTCTGCATGCTCTCTGTCCACAAGTCGTGCTGAATTGTTTTGTTTATGCTCTCGAACATGTATCACCGAACCACAGAAATCTAAGATCTTATCATGAATGTTCCGTAGCCAGCTCTACAATACGGTACCTATTCCGCCTTGACCCCGTCAGATTTTGTGGATTGCGCGGGCATATACTCTACATGTCTTGAGTGGTCGAGACGCTCGTGGACGGCTGGACGGACGCAGGCGAATAATCGAATTGGCAAGCACTGCAGGCGTGATGCGTCGCGGTGTCTGGCTCACTACCAGCACTTTTACAGCAAACCACCGTCACGTCATGCGCAGTCTTGATTTTCTGCACATCGCACATATGTTCAAGCTTGAAGTCCCGCCGCAACCGTCGTTACACGGCGTCCCCGGTGCTCGAGCCCAACCCGACTGAAGCTTGGCTTCAATCAAGACGTCCTGTACTGAGGCTGTTTCATGAAACCCTGAAACCAACGGCACCACCCCCACCTGCCATTCTACCACCACCTTATCCGCGATCGGCAATAGGTTGGGCTATTCAGGGCGATGCTCCGTCTGATGGGGATGGTCCCGTGAATACCATGCAGGCAGTTCGCTTCACGGCAGACTCCCACACCGCTTCAAACCCTCCTCCTCTTACCCTGTTACGCCGGCGTTGGTGCAACTGATAGCTCACATTCAAGGGACCTCACCGTCCGCGACTCGAGGAGACATCCTAACGGCGAGGCTGGGATACCTGCCATGATCGAGCTCACAGGTGCGTCCTGTGGACATTTGAGTGCTTGTCGTGCTGATTTGGCGCTGAGGATAGGCTTACGTTGCACGGGCTTAGGCAAACACCGTCATTATTGCACCATACAGGCAGGGCGGGAGTCGTTGCGAACGCCCATCTCGCCGAAGACGAATCAACCGATATGGGACGATGCCTTCAGCTTGTAAGTACCCGAGTCTGTCCCCGTGTCAGCCCTCTGATGCTCCTCCAGCTCGGGCGAAGATTTGTCTCCCGTGGTCATCAAGATTTGGGTGCGGCACACGAATCTCCCTGGATTGATTCTTCGTCGGGATACTTTGGTGGGACAGATCACGGTTGATCAGCCCAGCGCGGGGCCGACCCGTCAGTACGACAATCTTCCCCCTAAGGCCACCGGTTGACGATAGTGCAGATGTCGCATCCCGGCCCCTGCAGATGGACGATCGTCGCGCTCAACGGTCCAATGCGTTGATTTCCTTCGCCCTTGCCCGGTCGAACTCGCTGCCTCCCGTGCCTCCGGCGCCTACTACGATCGCCGAGCCAAACGATTCAAAGCCAACCTCTCCAGGTATGTTTGCAGATGACCAAGATTTTCTGAACTCACCTGTCACGCACGTAGAAAACGACCGCGACTTGTTCGGAAAAGATGGGTGAGTGTCCATCTAGGGATGATCGACCGAGTGCGTGCTCAAAGTACATCCTTCATCAAGTGCAGTAGCTCAAGAAGCGGGGTACGCCACAGAGGACGCCGAAGCCATGGGCCCCGCGTGGCAGGC
>NW_006767444.1:916848-945912 GCF_000264995.1 Punctularia strigosozonata HHB-11173 SS5 | reverse complement strand
ACCCGTCAGTACGACAATCTTCCCCCTAAGGCCACCGGTTGACGATAGTGCAGATGTCGCATCCCGGCCCCTGCAGATGGACGATCGTCGCGCTCAACGGTCCAATGCGTTGATTTCCTTCGCCCTTGCCCGGTCGAACTCGCTGCCTCCCGTGCCTCCGGCGCCTACTACGATCGCCGAGCCAAACGATTCAAAGCCAACCTCTCCAGGTATGTTTGCAGATGACCAAGATTTTCTGAACTCACCTGTCACGCACGTAGAAAACGACCGCGACTTGTTCGGAAAAGATGGGTGAGTGTCCATCTAGGGATGATCGACCGAGTGCGTGCTCAAAGTACATCCTTCATCAAGTGCAGTAGCTCAAGAAGCGGGGTACGCCACAGAGGACGCCGAAGCCATGGGCCCCGCGTGGCAGGCTGCTGAAACTCTATCGAATGCCATCGAGACTCTTGAAGGAGCAGCAGGGCCTGCCAACGATACACTTGACAGCTGGACACCCCTGCTTCAGAAATTGCAGATTTTTGTGGAAATATCGAACGGCCTCTCCCAGGTAAGTCATACCTTGCACATCATTTTCAACTGTACTAACTCCGGACGAATAGATCCATCCATACGCGAACCTCGCGTTCAGCGTCATAGCCGCCGTCCCGAAGGCAAATACTTCCTGTTGGGAATATCTGCCGCGTTGTCTCACTCCGCAATAGACTATCATAAAACAAATCCAGACGGACGCGGCGATGCGTGGTCTCGTGGAGACGATGAACGAGTCCCTGGAGTTGATGCAGGAAGCCGAGCCTCTCCGGCAAAGTGGTCATCGCCAGAAAGCCGCGCAGTCGATCGCGAGACAGATCAGAGAATGCGCGCACTTCATCTCCAAGTACGCTCACACGGACGGATTTGGTGAGTCAATAACCCGCCGCAGGACCGAATCGTGCTGATCGCTCGCCACAATTTGCTAGCGAAGCGATTCTTCAAAGGACTTGGCCGAAATATTGCGGACGACATCGAGAGCTACCAAAACCGTCTGAAACAACTCGTAGAATATTTCAACGGTCATACGACGGTGGACACGAACATTGTCGTTCTGAGAGTTCTGGAGAGCGTAGGACGTTTGGGTCAGCCACTTTCTCGAACTTGTTTGCATGCGTCGGCTGACGTGGCGCAGACCAGGAATTGATCTTGAGAGATCTCCCCGTTGCTTCAGGCTCGGGCTTTCAACCCGAAAAGGGATGTCTACCCGGGACCCGTCTGCCGCTTATCGATCTCATCATGGCTTGGATTTACTCCCCTGACGAAGCGAACCCGCAACCTCTCTTCTGGTTGTACGGTCCCGCAGGCACTGGAAAATCCGCCATTGCTCATGCCGTCGCACAGCTATGTAAGGAGGACGGGCGGCTCGGGCGCATGTTCTGTTTCAGTGCCTCCGGATGCAAGCTGGAACAGCTGTTCCCAACGCTTGCCATCGGGTTGGCCGATCTCGATTCAGAATGGAGGAAGGCGCTATGCGAGGCGGTCAAAAACGACAGTGACCTCCGTTCCACGCATTCACTACAGCTCCAGTTCGAAAACATCCTTCTAGGTCCTGCAAAAGCCATAGCAGACCGCGTTGTAGGGCCCATCGTGATCATCCTCGACGCTTTGGATGAGAGCGGCGGCGAACGTTCGGAATTGCTGAAATATATTTCTCGGCTAGCGGAGCTCCCCCGAAACTTCCGAATTCTAGTTACCTCGCGACCCGAGCAGGACATACGAGAGAGTCTAGCAGTACTGGACTGCGTAGTTCGTCAGGATATCGCCGAGGATCAGTACGATACCGCCGATGATGATATCTCTCTGCTCGTTGACAAAAGGCTTTCCGAGTGGTCTCAGATAGGAAAGGACTCGCGGTGGCAGCGAGATACGATGGTGCCGCAAATTGTCCAGGCCGCCGAGAAGTCTTTTCAGTGGGCGTTCACAGCGTGCGGATTCATCCGAGGGGAAGACAAGTACAAGGGGTACGACTGGCACGAACGTTTCTTGGCCGTCCTGTCTTCTGGATCCTCGTCGCAGGATCAGGAATCCGGTGTTCGTTACAGCCATCTGGATATTCTCTACAAATTAGTCCTAGGTCGGCTGTTCGGGGATGGACCATTGGATCGTTTCAAACGCGTGTTGGGACGTGTCCTCTCAGCCAAGGTACCGTTACCCCTGGACGCATTGGAGGAGCTACAAGAGGAGAAAGATCCACGAGGCTGTACCACCAACATCTTGAATATCATGGGATCTTTGTTATATGGCGTTTCCAACCCAGGCGATCCGATTCGTCCACTACACAGCTCCTTTCGTGATTTTTTGACTGATAAAGCTCGAAGCGGCCCTTACTACGTGGATCTCAGCAGCGCGGATGACCTGCTAGCCCGCTCGACGCTACGAATCATGCGGACATCGCTTCGCTTTAACATATGCCATCTTGAGTCTTCATACGACCTCAACGACGAGTACGATGATCTTGATCAGCGTATCCTGAACGACATGACGTCTGGTCTCATCTACGCAGTCCGTTATTGGGCGCAACATATCGTCCCTGGACCCGAGGCTGCTCTATCTCCCAAATTGCTCACCCAGATCGAAGGATTTCTTAAGACTCGGGCGTTATTCTGGTTAGAGTCGCTGAGCCTGTTGAACTCATTACAGTCCGGTTCGTCCGCGCTGCTGACGTTGAAGAGAGCCTTGACGGTGAGCATTCCTATACCGAGCGACATTCGCGTGTTAACGAGGCGGTATTTTTTAGGGAAACGATGAGGCGAGCGATGTTCTTCGCTTGGTCGAGGATCTCGATAGATTCCTCAGCTTATACTGGGACGTGATCTCAATCTCGGCACCCCACATCTATCTCTCTGCTCTTCCCTTCACTCCGGAGACTTCGCTCGTATCTCAAAATTACATGGAGCCCTTCCCCAAGAGCGCGAGGGTCTCGCAAGGTCGACTGGCTCATTGGCCGGCGTTACGATGCACGATGCAAGGTCACCAGGACTTCGTCAACTCTGTCCAGTTTTCACATGATGGGAAGTGGATAGTTTCGGGCTCTAACGACTGTACTGTTCGCATGTGGGACGCTGAGTCAGGGCAGGCTGTCGGGAAGCCATTCGAGGGCCATACAGGTCCCGTTCGTTCGGTAGCATTCTCTTCGGATGGGAGGCACATCATCCCAGTCTCCGCCGACAAGACCATCCGAATGTGGGATACAGCAGATGGCAAGGCGATTGGAGGACCGTTCCACGGCCATACCGGCGAAGTCACTTCTGTCGCATTCTCGCCTCGGGCTGATGATCCACGCGCAGTCTCAGGTTCCGCCGATAAGACTATTCGCTTATGGGATACGAGCACGGGGGAAATGCTCGGAGAACCCATGGAAGGCCACTCAGACGTTGTAATGTCTGTAGGATTTTCACCAGATGGAACGCGCCTGGTCTCTGGCTCTCGGGATCGTACAATACGCATATGGGATGCGCAATCACAAAAAGTCGTGGCAGGACCTCTCTCGGGTCACGGTAATACCGTCGCCTGTGTCGCCTTTTCACCTGACAGCAAGCACGTTGTGTCGGGATCCTCGGATGGCACAATTCGAGTCTGGGATGCAGAATCCGGGCAGACCATAGTGGGCCCGCTCGTGGGTCACACCGGTGCTGTGACATCTGCAAGTTTCTCCCCCGACGGAAAGTACATCGTTTCCGGATCATCCGACGACACGATTCGACTGTGGGACGCGAAGAACGGAGCCGCACTCGGAGAGCCGGTTCATTGCCAGAGTGTACAAGTTCTGTCTGTGGCGTATTCCCCGGATGGGTCCCGCATAGCCTCTGGATCAACCGACGAACAAGTACGAGTGTGGCACACGGCGGAGATGGCAACGACCAAGGCTTCTGGCACTCCAACTCCTGTTATGTCCATCGATGTGACCTCCGATGGCAGCCAAGTCGTCGCGGCTGACCACTATGGCTGGCATCGGTGTTATGATATTGCAACACAAGCGGCCATTGGGAAACGTTTCGGCGGGGACGAGCTGCAGAGTGATACCGCACCTTGGTGTGTCGCATTTTCCCCAGATGGCAGTCGGATAATCTCGGGCTATTCCGATGGTAGCATCCGACTACGGGATGTAGAAAGAGGAACCGTCGTCGGAGAGCCGTGGAAAGGCCCGCGTATACGCGGCGTCTCCTCTATTATCTTCACACCCAGCGGCCAGCAAGTGATCTCAGGGTCTTCGGGTGGCACTATCTGTGTGTGGGACGTGGAGACTGGTAAAGCGCTCGGTGAATCTTTTAGCGGACACGACACTGGTGTTATATCCCTCGCGCCCATCGACGGCAACAGATTTGTCTCCGGATCAATGGATGAGACCCTCCGAATCTGGGATGTGGAGACTAGACAACCTGTTGGAGAGCCTCTTCGCGGTCATACCGATGAGATCAATTCCGTCGCATACTCCTCAGATGGGAGTCGGATCGTGTCCGGATCGGATGACGTCACGGTCCGGCTGTGGGACACAGAGTCCGGGGATCCCATCGGAGAGCCTTTGGTTGGCCATAACGGCGGCGTGTACTCCGTGGCATTTTGTTCTAACGATGAATATGTGATCTCAGGATCTGAAGATGGCACGGTACGAATTTGGGGCGTAGGGACGACCTCGGGGTCATTGGTCGCCGTTTTACGAGGACATTCGCACGCGGTCATGTCGGTCAAATGGTCGTCTAAGATGAGTTGCATCGTTTCCGGCTCGTGGGATGGCTCTGTCCGGTCTTGGGACATCCGAGAGCTTATCCGCAAGCCTGCCCAGCCACTCATGCAGGACCAAACAGCAGCCGAAGAGCCGATGTTCTACGGCGATACCGGAACCGATGCACCATCATCTTCGGAGTTGACGAGTTCAGGCTCTACAGGTGACGTTCTCTTTTGTTATGCCAAGTCATCCACTCATGGTGCAACTACAGACGAGGGCACGACGTCCCCTGATTCTCCGTCTCAAATCTCCATCTGTTTCTCATCCGCTCCCGAACATCGACTCCGTGACGCTGATACGTTCTTCACGAACGACGAGCAAGGATGGAGCCACGCGCGCATGAAAGCTTCATTCGGACTAGCTTCATGGAAATCGGGCAATGAGGGATGGATTTTAGGTCCCAACGACGAGCGATTACTCTGGGTTCCACAGCATAATCGTTGGAATCTCTGGCAACCTGCGTCCAGACTCTTCTTGGCCCCGGAGGAGACGACGATGTTGGATTTGAGCCGCTTCGTGCACGGCGAGAGGTGGGTAGAGTGCTACGTGCCCAGGACGGACGGGGGCGAACCTGATGGAGAGCACTGAGAATGCCGATGGCTGCGGCGATGATTGTTCGGATCGCTGTGAGATGGAACGCACGACACGCATATGATGTATTTGCGTTGGCATTCAGGATACATGCTAAGTGCATTTTTACCGCTGTATTTTGATAGCCAGACAGGGATGGTAGCGAACACGACGCAGGGAGTGCAAGCGGCCCCTCTCGATGTTGGGCTTCGAGCTTTCAAGGTACCAGGCGTTGCTCCAGCAGTCCGAACTTGGGCTGTCGGTGGTATGCGTACGGCGAACAGCGATGGAGGGAACGACCGGGTTCTAGTTGAGTGAGGCAGCGGGGGCTGCGGTCGCGATTGTTCGTGCTACGGGCTCTCGGCGTGTTCACGAAACCCCGGTGAGCGCGGTTGAGTCCGAGCTTGGAGAGGAGGCGTGGTTGAAATAGTTCAAAGGAGCGACGAGCACAGTCGGGAACTATTTCGCTATTTCATCCGATTGAGCGAAGCGATCGTCGCCAAATAGTGACGCTGACGCACCTTTGTGTGCTTTTTAGATCGTCGAGCGGCACCATGCGTGTCTATGAGCTCAGCCATCTGGAGCAATTGAAGCCTTGTACTTATGTAGGCGACGAGTGGTCGTGGAGGTTTGTGCCAAGACAAGCAATCGTTACCTGTGCGACGTCGGACACGTCAAAAGAACGGGGCTTTCAGCACTGAGCATTCGCGTCCGCGCGCGTAGAACGGGCGTTATCCAGAACACTTAGTCGACGTCGACATCAAATGGAGTGCGCAAGTCAAACCGAGAGAGATGCGTCAGAGAGATAGCCCCATATGCATCTTTGTAGATGACGAGGATAGCAGCGAGCTACCTCGCTGCCAGAAGTATTATATATATATTTGAGGAGGGGTGCGCAGAGATCCGTGAAGGCGAGCCGAGGTCGCGAGGTTCGGATCCGGAGTACATCATCCAAGCGCTCAGAGACAAAGTGGGAGACGGCTTGAGATTCGTACACATGCGAAGAGGGATTTCTCGCAATATGACGACCCCCCCCGTCCCCCCACTCATTAAGTGGACTCCCTCTTACAATTCGACTCTCCAGCGTAAGCGCCTCTTCGAAGGACTCGGCCGCAATACTGTACGCACCGGACGCTACCAGGTTCCAGGAGCAACTCGGGCCTGCTCATCGTGAGACGCTTCGACGACCATACGATCGTGAGCACGATACGTTTGTCGTCGCCTCAGGTCGAGTGTTTCTCGAGTGTTTCTCGAGAGCGCAGCACGTCTCGGTCAGCCAGCTCCTTTTTTTTGTTTTGCACCATACACGCATCGCCGGCTGGCACGACGTAGACCCAGAACGGTCCTTCCGGTTGCCGCAGGCGCAGGCTTTCAGAGCCCGAGAGCCCGAGAAAAAGAGGGTGATTATTGGGTGACTGGCACCGAGCGAGGTGGCGAAGACGGCGGCTGCCCTTTGCTTTTTTCTTTTTCTTTTTTCTTGTCTTTCTTTGTCCCCATCGGCCCTCGACGGTGTTCTAGGGGCCCAATTCAGCGAGAGTACGGGTTCGGCGAGAGCTTTAGAGGGAAAGGCACGCGGGTGGTATGGTATATGCTAGCAGAAAAAAAAAATCAGAATGATGCGCCGCTGGGATGAGCAGTTTGGCGGGGAAGGAAGCGAGAGAGAGATATCTTCGGTTGAGCATCGCGGACGGAAGATGTGGATCGGAGGGGACGTAAAGGGATCGCGTTCGGCAATCGAAGGTATGTACATAACTTAAGTTCAGGTGCCGGTCACAGCGGGCTTCGAGGATGGGTCTTGATCGCGTCGAGGAATCTAGGTACGGGTGCGTGCGCATCGAAAGGGACTTTGGTACGTTTATGTACTGGGTCATACCAACGAGCCGGAGAGACCATCGCGCAACAAGTAGACAGTCGTCGACTTTCTTTAATAAGTATTGCGGGAGTGAGCCGAAACCGATGATTCATTTTCGGAGCCAGCCGACCCTGGGACGGCCCGCCTTTTTCGTCGACGTTGCAGGGCTTGACCGCGATTCGCACGAGCCGGGGGGGACAATGGGAGCTCTCGATCAGCTTGCCGCGTTGGGCAGGAGAAGCCCGGGGTGGTGGACGGCGCATGTGATATATGTAGACGGGAATGGAAACGCGGAGAGGTACGAGAGTTTCGTTGCGGGACTTGGGCGGAGAATACACGGGTGGATGGGGTAAACAAAGCCAGACTTGAAGCTTCAAAGCGCGCCCGCGTTGCGATGATGTTACAAAGCTAGACAGACATAGCGAGCGCTGGCGGTCCCGTCTTGGCTGAGATTATACATATGTCGACGGCGATCTGGACCGGAATGGGGAGCGCGGGCTTGGGAGGCGATGAAGAGGGAGACACGAGCGGCACGCAGCTCTCTCGATCGCGTGCAGCCGAGAAACAATTGGGCAGGGACGGGGGGCAAGTCCCTCCTCCGCGGAAATCGACACCGCTCGCGTTTCACTGCCCCCCCCTGGGCTCCCGGATCGCGATTGGCCAGCTCGGCCGGGCGCGAGGACGCGGCCTCCCATGCTCACCTCCGCGTACGGCGAACGATATTTGGTGTTGGCCTGCGCTTACGCGGATAGAGATGTTCAGTTTTCTCGAAGTAGTTTCTTTTATGTTCGAGTCACGGAGGTTGCACAGAGATCCGTGAAGGCGCGCGCCTCGGTCGTGAGGAACGCATCGGCCGGCCATCATTCGTGCGCTCAGAGGCGGACAAAGGGAGAGACGGCCCCGCGCTTTTTGGGATGTGCGCGTGTGAAGGGAGAGAAAATTGGCCGGGCAGCAGACGTTATATAGCCCCGGCGTCCTGTTTGGACCCCGCCCTCCCTTCCCCGCGCTGCGAGCCCCGACCCGGTCTCTTGCCTGCTTCCCTCTTCCTCCTCCTTCCCTCCTCTCGTCCTCGTCGACGTCAGCACCAGCGAGCAGCAGCTCCGGCGACTTGATTGAGCGCCTCCGCCTGAATTATTTGTGCACAGCGTTGTTGCAGCGCTATCAGGTCTGCGTCGGGCTTCTGTCTCAGTCGCACCCGGCGCATCCGTCCCGAGCCCGGGTCCGTCGAGTATCCTGCACACGGCCGCCAACGACGACGACAGCGACAACAACAAGAGCATACTACACGTCTCTACTTTATACCGTCGCCACCGCTTTGAAATCACCCCAAGACATCGACCACCACCCAGAGACCACATAACCCGACCACCTCATCGCAGAACAGGACCGGAAACACACATGCGCCATGGAGTCTGCACCCTTACCCTCGACCCTCCCGATCCTGCCCCTCCCGCACCCGCTCCTGCTCCTGCCCACCGCCCGCACGACGCTCTTCCTCTCCGCGCCCGTCGGCGAAGCCCTCCTCCACCTCCTCCACGCCCGCGACCCGGACCTCGCCCAGCCCATCCTCGGCGCCGTCCCGCTCCTGCCCCACCCCCCGCGGGACACCCAATACAAGGGACACCCATCCACCAACGCCCTCGTGCCCTACACCAAGGGGGCCGGCGCCGACGACAACAAGACCGCGCCGCCGACGCTGTGCGAGTACGGCGTCGCCGCGCGCGTCGTCCGCCTCGCGCGCGCCTCGCCGCAATCCCTCCGCCTGCTCGGCGGCGGCAGCGGCGGCTCGACCGCGGCCCACTCGGCGGCCCCGCACGTGGGCGGGTACTCGCTCACCTTGCACGGCCTCGCGCGCATCCGGCTCGCTTCGCCGGACGCGAGCGAGCGCGCGCTCCCGAAGAACTGCGAGGCCAACCCCGCCGCCTCGCTCGCGAACCGCGACGTCGAGTACCTCGCTTCTTTCTCGGCGGGGGAGCAGGAGGGCGTGGACGAGGCGCTCGTGGAGGGCTTCAAGATCGCGACGCATAGGCTGTTGGACCGGCTCGCGGCGGAGGGCGAGCGGCCCGGGAAGGAGGTGTGGGAGCGGATCCGGCGCGTGGTGGACGACGCGAGGACGGACGCGACGAGGGAGAAGGGGAGCGTCGCGTGGGCGGCGGACGTGCTCGTCGCCGCCATCGCCCAGGAATACGAAGACAAGCTCGGTTCGTGTCATCATCGCCGATCTACAACCCGACATCTCACACGACTCGTCGTATTCTGTTTTTTTTTTTTGATCGACAGAGTACTTGTGCACGCCGACGCTCGCGGCGCGGCTGCAGCGCGCGACGGCGCTATGCGTCAAGCGCACGAGCATCCTCGAAGTGAGCTCCAAGGTCGCGAGCGACGTCGCGGAGAGCCTCGGGCGGCAGCAGAAAGAGTTTTACCTCCGGCAGCAGATGGCCGCCATGAGGCGATGACGAGTTCAACGCTGGAAAACGTGAGCACGATCAGCTCCAAGATTCGCGCAGTGGGATGCGGAGAGTGGGGGGGGGGGGGAAACCCACCGGCGAGCTCCTTCTGAACGGGCCCGTCGGCGATAGCGCGCAGGGTCCGGCGCCGCCGCCCGCGAGCGACCTCGATACGGACGAGGGCGCGGACGCGGACGAGCTCTCGGCGCTCCGGGCGAGGATCGAGGCGCTCGTGCCGGGATCCGAGGAGCGGAAGACGGCCGCTAGGGAGTGGAAGCGGATGCGGAGGATGCAGCCTAGCAGCGTCGAGGCCGGGGTCGTGAGGAGCTACGTGAGTGCCTCTCCGCGCATATATACCACATGCGTCTTCTCGTTCTCGCGGAGGAAACGCGACGCTTACGATGAGCCGTGCAGCTCGAATGGCTCGTGGCGCTTCCGTGGCCGACGACCCAGGGCGACCGCGCGAAAGAGAACGACGAGATCTTGGGAGACCCGGCCTTCCTGCAGAAAGCGCGCGCGCAGCTCGATCGGGATCATTACGGCCTGGACAAGGTCAAGCGCCGGCTCATCGAGTACCTCGCCGTCGTCCGGCTTCGCGCCGCGGCGGAGAGGGAAGAAAGCGCGCGGGCGCAGGTGGGCAGCGATCAGGGGAGGATCGAGGAGGTGAAGGAGGGCGTCCACTTGGTGGGCGGCGAGGTGTCGTCGGTGTCGAAGGAGGCGCCGAAGAGGGCGCAGGGAGGCGTTAAGGGCCCGATATTGTTGCTTACGGGTCCGCCGGGTGTGGGGAAGACGTCGCTCGGGGCGTCGATCGCGCGCGCGCTGGGCAGGCCGTTCGCGAGGGTGTCGCTTGGTACGCGCTTTTCACTTCGCGATGCTTTACACTCAATTGACGTCGTGCTGCAGGTGGAGTTCGCGACGAGGCGGAGATTCGTGGACATAGGAGGACGTATGTTGCCAGCGGCCCTGGACGGATCGTGCAGGCTATCAGGAGGGCGGGTCGCTCGGATATGGTCATGCTGCTCGACGAGATCGATAAGGTCGGACAGAGCAGCGTGCACGGTGACCCGAGCGCGGCGTTGCTCGAAGTTCTGGACCCCGAGCAGAACCACGCCTTCGTCGTACGTCGGCCTCTTACTCCTGATGCGAAACGGGGCTGACGCGTCGCGCGTTGAATTAGGACCACTACATCAACGTCCCGCTCGACCTCTCGCGCGTGTTGTTCGTGTGCACGTCCAACACGCTCGAGACGATCCACCCCGCGCTGCTCGACCGGTGCGAGGTCGTCCGGCTCGCGGGCTACACCCACGCCGAGAAGCTCGCGATCGCGCGCCGGTTCATACTCCCCAAGCAGCTCGCCGCGAACGGGATGGACGAGACGCGGTGCGTGGTCGACGACGCGTGCGTCGGGCGCGTCGTCGACGGGTGGACGCGCGAGGCGGGCGTGCGCAGCCTCGAGCGCGCGGTCGGCGCCGTGGTGCGGTATAAGGCCGTGCAGTGGGCCGAGACGCGCGATGCGGGGGCGGCGGAGAAGGGCGGCAAACGGTTTGAGCCGAAGGTGGGCGAGTGGGAGCTCGAGACGATATTGGGCCCGAGCTTTGGGAACGTGGAGGAGAGGGAGAGGGAGGAACGGCCTGGGCTCGTGTATGGGCTCGTGGTGACCGGCCTTGGGGAGGGCGGGATTATGCCGGTCGAGACGGGGCTTGTGCCCGGGAGCGGGAGGCTGAAGCTTACCGGGTCGCTTGGCGAGGTGCGTTTGACCCCTCGGTTTGTTTCGTGCACCGCTTGACGTTCTTCTATGTATGCGCAGGTGATCAAGGAGTCGGCGGAACTCGCGCTGTCCTGGGTCAAGGCGCACGCGTACGACCTGTACGTCACCAAGGCGCGCGGCCAGGACCCGCTCAAGCAGGGGATGGACGCCGTGGACGTGCACATGCACCTGCCCGCGGGCGCGCAGCGCAAGGACGGCCCGAGCGCGGGCGTCGCCATGGTCTGCGCGCTCGTCTCGCTCCTCACCGGCCTCTGCGTCCCGACGTCGATCGCGATGACGGGCGAGATCACGCTCCGGGGCCGCGTCGCGCCCGTGGGGGGCGTGAAGGAGAAGGTGCTCGGCGCGCACCGGGCGCAGGTGACGAAGGTGATCGTGCCGTGGGCGAACCGGCGGGAGGTCGAGCACGAGGTCGCGCCCGAGGTGAGGAAGGAGGTGGCGTTCGTGTTCGTGAGGAGCGTGGAGGAGGCGCTCGAGGCGGCGTTCGGGCCCCAGTTGAGGTGGAGGACGCAGACGCAGCATGTGATGCTCGAGAGTCGGCTGTAGGAGGATATCTTGAATCGGAACGGACGGTGCTTTGCTGAGTCCCGGTCGGAAGTGGGCCGGGGCTGGATACCAAGTGGAATAGCTGTACAGTGTATCATTTGTTAATGGCGGAGGTACGGTCTGTGGGATAGGGACATCGGAAATAAACAGTCTTGTTGGATCTCGATTCGCGGTAGCGATACCGGAACAGGGCCAGAGAGAGCAACATAAGGTATATTCGAATAGCAGTGTGGATACTATACATGTGAAGTAATATTCTGACTGGACTGCAAGATCATGGTAGAGGGGGGGGGGGGCATGTAACGCATACAGACGGTCATTGCGCAGCGGTGCTGTTCTTGGTGATATTCAACATGCCGACCATCGTGGCGATGCTGTTCTCCTTCCCGAGCTTCTTCGCCACTCGTTGGCGCGCATCGTGCGTCAGCTTTTCCGGAAGATGGAGGTTTGGTAACGGGAGCTTCGTGGGCGAGGCGGCTGCTGCCTTGAACGGTTCCGCGTCGGCCGTCGGCGTGCCGAGGTTGTCGTGTCCTGACGCGGACGGCCGCAGTGGACCTCGGGATGCGTCGGATTCGGAAAGCGCGTTTTGGGGCGTGCTCTTCCATTCGGAGGGCATACTGGCCAGAAATGTTTTCGTTTCCGACTTCAGCTGCGCGCCGAGGACGAGCAAGTCCACTATGGGCGAAGTCGTTGAGCGTCGGTGGCGCGGGTGATGAGCGAGCGAGCATGGTGGCTGGAAGACGTACTGGTGAGTTCCCAGAGGTTCATGGCGCCCGCGCGAACGAATGCTGCGTCGATCAGCTGCTCGAGAACCGCGCTCCCTGGTAATGAGACGGGTATTTCGCGGACGAGGCATTCGATTACTTCGGCAAACATCGTGTCGTTGATGTAAGTATCGCACAAGTCCTGTATAAGGAGAAGGTTGAGCGCTTTGCGGCGTCGGGCACGAGTCGGATGCACTTACCGTTATGGTGCATTTCATGATGTCGGCGTCCTGAGGGACGACGCCACGGGAGAACTCCTTCTTGAGACCATTGCAGATCTTGATGAAAGATTCGGGGCTTATTTTCATGTCGCGGTCGTCGTCCCCGCACTGATTGCACGCCTTTTCGGGCGCGGGCGCGGGCTGCAGCGCGGGTTGATCCCTGAACGCAGTGGGGTCCAAGGTCTTGACGAGGTAGTCGAATAGTTCCGAGTCCATGTTGCTGGAGCGTTAGTGTGTCGAGTAGAGATGATGGTATCCTGCGGGGTGTGGACGAGAGGATGGAGACATTGCTGGATTGTTGATATAGTGTCAGATCCGGAGTCGGTGACAGGCGGAGTGGCAGCCCGGGCGTTGTGTCCACTGGACGCTGCAATGCGCTGACGCTGAAGCAAGGCCACCGGATGCGCAGCAGGGAAGTCATTGTTCAGGGCGTAGATGCTGCAAGGCCACAAGAGAAGTAAGATCGGTGCACCGCGGTGGGCGTTGTGGACCGTTTGTTGCCATGACAGAACTAGACGAATCAAGGTGGCCTTGACCAGTTTCTTGACCGGGATTATTTGCAAGACCAGGTCCGCGTGTGATAAGTGGGTGATCAAAGCACGGAGCAAAAGAAATGGAGGAATTGACAAAGCGTCTGAGATGAACGCGGTGAATGCCCACGGGATCTAACAGGCGGGCTGCTATAAGCGTAACGGGCGTTGATCTCCTCGTTCTCTGGACAAGGCCCCGTCCGCGTCCCTCCCTCTCTGGCGGCTGGATACCCCGGACAACCCTTGGGATCACCAACTCGCAATGGAGTCCTACACACAGGCCTCCGTCGGCAACGGCCACCACCTTCGCTCGCCTTACCATCAGTCGCCCGTCGCCTCGGGCTCGCACCGGCGCCATGTCTCCAAGCAGCGTTTCTACGCCGAGCTCTCGCAGTGTCTCTACGACTTTGTCATACAGCTCTTGCCGACGCCGGAAGAGATGGCCGTCAAGGAAGACGTGCGGAGGCTGCTCGAGCGGCTGATTCGCACCATAGAGCCTAACAGCCGCCTATTATCCTTCGGGAGCACCGCGAACGGCTTCAGTCTACGCAATTCTGGTGAGCGCCGCGCGCAAAGTTTTCGTTGAAAGTTGATTGCGAGCGTGTACAAGACATGGATCTGTGCTGCCTCATTGATTCTGAGAATCGATTGCCTGCGAGCGACCTGGTGAACATGCTTGGAGATCTGCTGGAGCGTGGTACGTGTAACGTCCAGAATCACCCGCGATTACCTTCCTCGGCGAACTGTTTGCACCTCGCAGAAACCAAATTTCACGTCAAGCCTCTCCCCTACGCCCGGATACCCATCGTCAAGTTGTCCCTCGATCCGTCCCCCGGGCTTCCGTGTGGCATAGCGTGTGACATCGGATTCGAGAATCGACTGGCTCTCGAGAACACGCGATTGCTCATGTGCTACGCCATGATCGACCCCGCCCGCGTGCGGACCATGGTCCTCTTCCGTACGTACGCCTCCGCCCCCCACGCCGCGCCCATGCCCCATTCTGACATGTTGTCGGTGGCACAGTTAAGGTTTGGAGCAAACGGCGGTACGCATCGATATCTCTCTTCTCGCTTCCCGTCCCGCGCTGCACCCTCGTTGATGCCGATGGTGACTCACGCCGGCCATCCTGATATAGAAAGATCAACTCGCCGTACAAGGGCACGTTGTCATCTTACGGCTACGTTCTGCTGGTCATATATTTCCTTGTGCACGTCAAGAATCCGCCCGTGCTTCCGAATCTACAATCGATGCCGCCTCTTCGCCCTATATCGCACGTGAGAGTCCCTTTGCTGCAGTACCCTTTTTTCGGATTTTGATGACCGCTCAGGAAGAGAGTCATATCGGCGAACATGATATCTGGTACGCTAACCTTAAGGTGGCCTGGACCCATTCCTGATCCGCGTGGCCAGGTTCTTTGATGATATAGATCTGCTTCGCCAACGTTGGAAATCCTCTAATACACAAACGGTCGCCGAGTTGTACGTCGCTTCCGCCGTCTTTATGCTTCATATTCTGATATGCGGTCAGGCTTTCGGACTTTTACAGGTACTATGCAAGAGATTTTCCTTATTCCTTGGGCGTCGTGTCCGTGAGGGCAGGTCTGGTGAAGAAGGAAGATAAAGGCTGGCTAACAGAGGTGCGTTCGTCGGAAATATCGCTGCCTCTGCCGTTGCTGACTGTTTCTCAGCTCAGCAGCTATAATGATGCGAGAGAGCCCAACCGGTTCTGCATCGAAGTGAGTGTCTCAGATGGTTTCAGTCGGCCATGATGGCTCAATATCGTACAGGATCCGTTCGAGTTGGATTACAACGTCGCTCGTTGCGTCTCCAAAGATGGTCTGTACACGGTGAGCGCATCGAAAGCGGATGCAACTGCTTGATTGTTCATGAGGGTTCAAAGATTCGCGGCGAGCTCATGCGGGCGTCACGGATCATCGGTAACCGCCCGGATCGCGCCATAGTCGCGCTTTCTCAGCTTTGCGAAGAACGGCCGGAGGATGAACCATTGCGAGCCTCGCCGCCGCCCAAACCGCGCGTACCACAGCGCCTCTCGAACCTTCCGCCACAGACACCGTACACTGTCACGAGCAGCAACCTCCGCCCGGGTGCGGTACCCTTCAAGGGGGACAGCGTGCTGGGGCCCTCCCTCTCACGGCAGCCTACGGAGCCGCTGCCGGAAGTGCCGATCAGTCCTCCGCCGGATCATATGGGCCCTCAGCGGTTGAAGTGGACGAGCCCGCCGCCGGAGCACGCGCCGGTCGAGGACCGGGTGTCGTTTGAGGATCGGCTCGGCGAGGGCCTGCTGCTTGCAACGTTGTCGACCGAGGCGCGCGAGCGCTCGACGTCGTACGCGTCCTCGTCGAACAACAGTGAAGTGCTCACGGATGACGGGGGCACGCCGTCCGACGTTGCGGACCTGGACGAGGTCCGCTCCGTGCGCTCATACACAGAAGAGTCGTTGCAGCCGCCACTGCTGAACTCGCCCCCGCTCGGCGCGCCGTCGACGTCGTACGAATCGGAGTCGTCCGCGCACTTACCCGCGCGCCCGCGACCGCCTGCGAACCAGCGCATGCCTTTCCGCTTCCGCGGGCGGCCCGCGAACCGTCCTGGAGAGGATGTGCCGGTATCACAAGCGCCTGTCACGAACCGCGACTTTAGGGCGCTCGTCAACGCTGCGCAGGTGGACCCACCGCGGAGATCGCTGTCCACGCCCGGACCAGCCTCGCATCGCCTTTCACTCCCCGTGATGCCTACGTATGGGCATCAGTCTCCACCGTTCCAGTTTCCGGTCCCTCGTGGAGTGGAGAGGGACCCGGCTCCTTCGCATTCAAACATATTCTACGAGACGGGCACCTCGCCGAGGACGCCCGTGCCCGTCGTCAACGCCGTTCCTTACTCGCATTCTCAAACACCTCCACAACAGCATCATCAACCTCAACATCCAGCAATTCAAGCACCAACTCAAGCAGGAACATATGTAGCAATGCTCGCGCCATACTATCACCAACAGCAACAGCAGCAGCAGCAGCAGTACCTCGCCAGCCTTGCCGCTTCCGCGAACGCAGCGGTTGCGGCTTCGTCTCCGCCGCCGTCGTGGTCTTCCCCGCCGTCGCCAGGGAGACGGCAGGCAGGCACTGCGCTGCACCATACCCAGCCAACGCGCGGATACCAGCAGCTTCCGCCGCGATTGTCGCCATCGCGCTCGCCAAACTCATCCGACACCCACACGCCCACCCCGGGCGATCCAGGTCTGTCGTCCGTGCCCCACAGACGGGCATCGCACTCGCACACGCATTCGGCGGCGACGATCGTCCCGCCGCTCACACCTGGGGCGGCAGCGAGGCGGCCTATCGTGGATATCTCGAGGTCGTCGAGCGCGTCGCCGTCCCGCTCACGGTCCCCGCCGCAGCATCTCAGCGGCATCTCGCGCCTTGCCCCGAGCGGCGTGAAGCTGTCGCCGCCATCACCCTCAACGGTTGCGAAGAACCAAAGTCAAAGTCAATCCCCTTCCCCGCCGCGGTCGGGAAGCGAGTCGCCGGCGTCGTCGTCTGTGAGCTCGCACTATCCGCCATCGTCGCTCTCGTCGCGCTCGATTTCGCCCGCGTCGCCGTTGCACCGGCCGGCGAGCGGGTTCAACGTCACGCTTCCGCCGAGCGTGGCAGAGGAGGAAGCGTTCTCGCCGTCGGCGTCGCCGACGCCCAAGTCGGAGTATCCGCCTACACCCGATACGGCGGTGCCGCCGTCACTGCTGAGCGGGTTCTCCTTGCTGAGTACCGCCGATGTGGCGGGGGAGAAGCCGACGACGGCGTCGCCTGGTGGTTCCGTCAGCCCAAGCTCGACTGCGGCGTCGACAGTGGTCATGACGAGGTCAACTTCCACGATATCTTCGGCGCCTGGATCGTCCAGACTCGCATCTCCAAATTTGCCTTCGTTGCCAACCGTTGCCCTCAACACCGACTTTCGACATCCAGTGGACGACAAGCCGTAGGACCCACCGGTGTGACGGATTTCGAGGGCTGCCTCTGATTTCACATCATGCTGTCCGTGGGGATGCGCACAAGCTGGCAAGGGATTTTGACCTTCAGCCACCCCGAATAGAAGCGGATATCCGTATTCTTTATCTCGCTTACTTAGGATCCGTCGTGCAATTGTCGTGGATTCTTACCTCATGATCGTCTCGCGTATATGCTCGGAGCGAACCGTCGTACTGCTCCGACCGGTCCCGCAAGCCACTGGCGCGTTGTCGCGTTACATTTTAGATAATGTACATGTACGCGCGGGGAATGGAGCCTGCAGGCGCATACGAAGCGGTGGGGCTACGGAAAGCGTGTGTGTGAAGGTCAAGGAAGGGCCGCGACAGCACCAGGATGAGTAGATTTGGTTTTACTCCTGGGCCGCGAATGGATTTGCGATCTCTTCGAAACCGTCTACGGGGCTGAGCAAGGTGATGGTGGGACCTCGGAGGACGACGAGACCTAGGGATCGTGTATGGGGTTCGGGTTCTGGAAAAACGGCAGGGTCAGTGTTGGTACGGCGACAAGGCTCCATGGAAAGCGTACCAGAGAAGTGCTCTTCGACCTCGTCCAGAACGAGATTGAGCAGCTGGTCGTAGCCTTTCAGTACGCCTGTGACTGGAACAGTCGCGTCTTGTCAGCCGACGCTGAGTGATGTATGAGCACACGGCGCGACGCACCTTCCCGTCCACCGGTGAATTTGACGCGGATGCGCTCGTTCGAGTACTTTGAGAGGTCGAGGATGGCCTCGCGCTTGGGTTTGTCCATTGTCGGCTGGGGCCCCTGGGGGCCACCGCGCCCTCTACCTGCGCCCCCTCCCATGCCACCGCGCGCTCCCCTGGGTGCACCACGGCCCTATGAGATCAACATCGATCCTGAGCTCCGGAATGCGTGGAGGTGTGGCTTACCCTGTCTGCCATCGTACGAGAGGTGGATGTGGTTTTGTTGGGTGGGTCGAGAACTCTGAAAGATGGCTGTTGAGGGATTTTCGTGCGAAACCCCCACGCGTCGCGGATGGTTGGCCGGGGCTCGTCGAGTCAAGCGCTCGCTGCAGAAAAGCGGGCGGGTGGAATCCCGGTGGATATCGACCGACGCGATAAGGGCGTAGCGAGCGGGAGATCAGACAGCACTGAAGCACGAGCTGGGGCCGTGTACGTGATAGAAAATAGTGTGGCGGATCAGGCCTTGAACCGATCCTCCTTGTTTGCGCCGTCCACACTGCCCGCCTTGTTCCCCGACCACCACGACCAGGCCACGCCCCCAACAAAGACCACAAAATAATCCGCCCGCCCATAAATACACGACGCGATCGCACACCTCCGCTACTGAGACGACGACCCACGCCCGTCCGGCCCTTTTTCGACGACCATGAGTGCCCGCGAACTTCTGGAACATACGCTCTCGCCTGGTGCGCATCATTATCGCGTTTGACCCTCTCCCTTGACCTCACCACGATCGTCTTCGCTACCTTCAGACCAGGCGACGCGTCAGGATGCTACGCAAAAGCTGGAACAGGCGGCTGCGACCAACTATGTGAGTCGCTCGTGCTCCCTATGCCGATCTGAAGCTGATTGTCTGCGTTCGTGCGCGATCCTCTAGCCTGCGTACATGCTCATGTTATCCGCCGAACTCGTGAACGAGAACACGCCGCCGCATCTTAGGAGCGCCGCAGGTCTCGCGTTGAAGAACGCCCTGACCGCACGCGTATGTCTCACAATTTGACGTTAATCGGAACTCGTTACCTATTTGGTGTACGGATGT
This sequence comes from Punctularia strigosozonata HHB-11173 SS5, assembly GCF_000264995.1. Classification (NCBI taxonomy): domain Eukaryota; kingdom Fungi; phylum Basidiomycota; class Agaricomycetes; order Corticiales; family Punctulariaceae; genus Punctularia; species Punctularia strigosozonata. Next base: position 926,685 of record NW_006767444.1, on the reverse strand, counting down.
AGGACGCCACAAGGCAGACCGATTACGCCAACCGATGGCTAGGCATCGATACTCAAACGAGGGGCAAGATCAAGCAGGATGCGCTCATGTCTCTCGCTTCGCCCCAACAACGAGCAGGAACCGTGGCTGCCCAGTTCGTGGCTGCCATCGCCGCCGTCGAGCTTCCCCATGGCCAGTGGCCAGAGCTCATCGACATCCTGCTCGGCTTCGTGAACGACGCGACGAATGTCAACCTTAGGATAGCTACGTTGGAAGCGATCGGCTTCGTCTGCGAACAAGTGGTACGCAGATTATGCAAACTCTGCGTGATAGACGATATTCAAGGTTCTCTCTCCTTTCTTCCCCAGAAACCGGAAATCCTCACGCATCAATCAAACTCGATTCTCACCGCCGTTATTCACGGCGCCCGGAAGGACGAACCGTCTACGGAGGTGCAAAGAGCCGCTGTCACCGCGCTCTTCAACTCGCTCGACTTCGTTCGCGAGAACTTTGAGCGCGAGGTCAGTATCTCACAACACCGTCCAAGCATGGATCTCCTGTTTACCATGCTCTCTTCTAGGGCGAGAGAAATTACATCATGCAGGTCGTCTGCGAGGCGACGCAAAATCCGAACGTGCAAGTTCAGGTCGGCGCGTTCGAATGTTTGGTGCGCATCATGAGCTTGTACTACGATAAGATGACGTTCTACATGGAGCGCGCGTTGTTCGGGGTGAGTGCCACACTTTTCCGCCTTTGATGGCTGTACTGATCATACCGCACGAGCAGCTTACTGTCCAAGGAATGAAGTCGAGTGAGGAATCCGTCGCATTGCAAGCCATTGAGTTCTGGTCTACTGTCTGCGAAGAAGAGAGTGAGCTGAACATGGAAGCTGCTGAGGTGAGATTGCTCGCCCCTTATGTAAGATTGTCATTCGCTGAGCATGCCTATGATCTTCCAGGCTGCTGAGTACGGCGAGATCCCCGAGCGCGAGTCCAAATACTTCGCGAAGATCGCCTTACCCGAGATTGTGCCCGTCCTCCTTGAGCTGCTCACTCACCAGGACGAGGACGCAGACGAGGACGAGTGGAACGTCGCGATGGCTGCTGGAACATGTATCGGCCTTCTCGCACAAGCCGTGCAAGACGCGATCGTGCCAGCGGTGATCCCGTTCATCGAGCTGAAGATCCGCGATCCGGACTGGCACTCGCGCGAGGCGGCCATCATGACGTTCGGCTCGATCCTCGAGGGCCCTGACCCGGCCGTGCTCGCACCGCTCGTGAACCAAGCCCTACCGCTCCTCATCCAGCTCATGGCGGACCCGAATGTGAACGTCAAGGATACGACGGCGTGGACGCTTGGCAGAGTGTGCGATCTGCTTGTCACGTCCATCAAGCCCGACGTTCACCTCCACGACCTCGTATCGGCGCTCGTTGCTGGCCTGAACGATAACCCACGAATCGTGGCCAACTGCTGTTGGGCGCTCATGAACCTCGCCGATCAGCTTGGTTCTTACTACGAAGACGAGACACAGGGTGCGACGAGCAACCCTCTGTCGCCATATTACCAAGGCGTCGTTGAGGCCCTGTTACGAGTAACAGAAACGTCAGTCATGCTGTCCATCTCTGGAACCTCCCCGCTCACTCTGATACTCATAGCGCCGGAAACGAAGCTAACTACCGCACCTCTGCATACGAGGCCATCACCTCATTCATGACCAACGCGCCTCCGGACGCCATTCCCGTCGTGCAGAACACCGTGGTCACGATCCTTATGCGCATGGAACAGCTATTAGGCATGCAAAACCAGATCTTGGGAGTCGACGACCGTAACAACTGGAATGACCTGCAAAGTAATTTCTGCAGCGTGACTGGGGTAAGATCGACGTCCAATTGTGAGGAAGCGCGTTGATGACGGTCGTTCCGCAGAGCGTTGTTCGCAAGCTGGAGGCGGGCATCGCACCTCTGTCGGATCGAATCATGACTCTACTCCTCCAGCTCATGGCAGCTGCTGGTAAAACGTCCACGATACTCGAAGACGCGTTTCTCGTCGTTGGCACGCTCGCGACAGGCACGTAACACTCCGATTCTTTTCCACTCCGGGCCGGCGCTAATGCTCCAACTTTTTCAACAGCTCTCGAGAAGAACTTTGCGCCTTACGTCCAAGCGTTCCTGCAGTTCCTCTATCCTGCGTTGAAGGCGCACGAAGACACACAATTGTGCATGGTCGCCGTCGGTCTTATCGGCGACATCTCCCGCGCGCTCGGGGAGCAGAGCACGCCGTACGCGAGCCAGTTCATGACTGTGCTGCTCGAGAACCTGCAGAGCGAAGTGCTCAATCGGAACGTGAAGATTCCGATCGTGTCGTGCTTCGGCGACATCGCCCTCGCGATTGGGCCCTCGTTCGAACCCTACCTCAACACCACCATGACCGTGTTAGAGCAGGCTGGCTCCCTACAACCGAACCCTGTACGTCCGATCTTAGCCGGATATGACTATACGCTGATGGTAGTCTAGCTGGACTACGACTTGCTCGACTACGTCGCGCAGCTGCGAGAAGGTATTCTCGAGGCATACACCGGCATCGTCACTGGTCTCAAGGCGAGTGACAAGGGTACGTCCGTGTTCGCTCATACCTTCCATCGTGCTAACCATCGATCACAGTCAACTTGATAATCCCGCACGTTCCGAGCATCCTCAACTTGATCCAACGATGCCTCACGGACGAGGAGAGGACAGACGCCATCGTGAAGCTTTCTCTTGGCCTCGTCGGCGATCTTGCGGACGCCTTCCAGAACGGCCAAATTAAGCAGTACCTGCTCGCCGAGTGGCTAGCGAACGAGCTCCGGTCGAAGGGCCGTATGCCACCCGAAACGAAGAAGACCATGCGCTGGGCGAGAGAGGTATGTCTCCCCTATCTCCTCGGAGACGGCGACGATGCTAACCGCAGTCTTCAGATGGTCAAGCGGGCTACCGCATAAACATCGTCGTTCAACCGACGCGCTTGAATTGGGATTCTTTCTGTCGTTTTCTTTCTCTTCTCATCTCCTGTTGTCGACTACCTACGCTATTGAGCCCGTTGCCCCTCTCAAGGAGGACATAGCACGGCCTCGCTCTCGCTTATCTACATTCGAACCAGAGGTTAAATGCAAGTTTTTACATCCGTCACTAGACCCCTCGCTACCCACCGCGCGCCTTGATTCCGTCAAACTCGCGCTCCTCACAATGTCACCTGTATCGAAAAACGTCCTTAGTCTGCATTTCCATTGCCATCCACCTAGTCCTCCTCGGTCCTGCGCTGTATCTTAACGCGTGTTCTTTGCCCTCCCAAATATTCACTTCATTTGCTACGACCACACTCCCATATACGTGCGACTACCACGTTGGTGGATTCAATCCCATACTAGGCCCCCGCGACTCGGAGTCGTGCCATCCTTGTTGACAACGATATGCCTCGCGAGGTCTACGGGTTCGTATTCTACACCCTTTTGCGGAGCTGGAATCGGTGTACGACGCCAAATGCTGTGGATCGCGAGCACAATTGAACGTGTATAGACTGGCCGGTTCGGGGCTTGCGCGGGAGCGCTGAGACAAGACGCCGGCGCTATTACTACAGTATGGGGCCAATTTTCTCTTCCCCCTTGTCTCTGAGCGCATGGATGATGGGCGGCCGATGCATACCTCGCGACCTCGGCTCGCCTTCACGGATTTCTGTGCACCCTCCTCAAGTATATAACGTACTGCTGGCGGCGAGGTAGCTCGCTGCCATCTTCGTCATCTACATAGATGGGCTATTGCTCTGACGCATCTCTCTCGATTTGACTTGCGCACTCTAATCGAATTCGACCAAGGGTTCTGGATAACGCCCGTTCTACGCAGACGTGAACGCTCAGCGCTGAAAGCCCCGTCTTCGCGACGCGTCTGACGTCATAAACGTCCACAACCACTTGTCTCCTACGCGCAAGCATCCGTTTGCTCTAGATGGCCGAGCTTCGGGACACGCACGATGCTGCTCGACGGTCTGAAAAGCACACAAAGGTGCGTCAGCGTCACTATTTGGCGATGATCGCTTCGCTCAATCGGATGAAATAGCGAAATAGTTCCCGACTGTGCTCGTCGCTCCTTTGAGTTATTTCGGCCACTCCTCCTCTCCAAGCTCGTACTCAACCGCGCTCACCGGGGTTTCGTGAACCCGCCGAGAGCCAATAGCACGAACAATCGCGACCGCTACCCCCGCTGCCTCGCTCAGCTAGAACCCGGTCGTTCCCTCCATCGCTGTTCGCCGTACGCATGCCACCGACAGCCCAAGTTCGGACTGCTGGAGCAACGACTCGTGCTTTGGAGGCTCGAAGCTCAACATCAAGAGGGGCCGCTTGCACTCCCTGCGTCGTGTTCGCTACAGCGGTAAGAATGCACCTTGCATGTATCCTGACTGCCAATGGAAATACGTCATATACGTGTCGTGCGTTTCGTCTCCGAACGATCCGAACAATCATCGCCGCAGCCTTCGGCATTCTCAGTGCTCTCCACCAGCTTCGCCCTCGTCCGTCCTGGGCTCGTAGAAATTGTAGCACTCTGCCCACCTCTTGCCGTGAACGAAGTCCCTCAAATTCAACATCGTCGTCTCCTCCGAGGGCAAGAACAGTCTGGATGCAGGTTGCCAGAGATTCCAGCGACTATGCTGTGGGACCCAGAGTAGTCGCTCGTCGTTGGGACCTAAAATCCATCCCTCATCCGCCGATCTCCATGAGGCTAGTCCGAATGAAGCTTTCATGCGCGCGTGGCTCCATCCTTGCTTTCCGTCCAGGAAGAGCGTATGAGCGTCACGGAGTCGATGTTCGGGAGCGGATGAGAAACAGATGGAGATTTGAGACGGAGAATCAGGGGACGTCGTGTCCTCGTCTGTAGTTGCACCATGAGTGGATGACTTGGGACAACAAAGGAAAACGTCACCTGTACAATTTGAACTCGTCAACTCCGAAGATGATGGTGCATCGGTTCCAATATCGTTGTGGAATATCGGCTCTTGGAATGCTGTTTTGTCCTGCATGAGTGGCTGGGTAGGCTTGCAGATAAGCTCTCGGATGTCCCAAGACCGGACAGAGCCATCCCACGAGCCGGAAACGATGCAGCTCGTCTTAGACGACCATTTGACCGACATGACCCTGTGCGAATGACCTCGTAAAACGGCGACAGAGGGCGTCCCTACGCCCCAAATCCGTACCGTGCCATCCATAGATCCAGAGATCACATACTCATCGTTGAAACAAAATGCCACGGAGTGCACAATGCCGTCATGGCCAACCAAAGGCTCTCCGATGGGATCCCCGGACTCTGCGTCCCACAGCCGGACCGTGCCATCATCCGATCCGGAAACGATTCGGCTCCCATCTGAGGAGTATGCGACGGATCTGACCTCATGGGTATGACCTCGAAGAGGCTCTCCAACAGGCTGTCTATTCTCCACATCCCAGACTCGGATGGTGTGATCCTCTGATCCGGAGACAAGCCTATTGCCGTCGATGAGCGATAGTGCGAGGGATCTAACACCAGCGTTGTGTCCGCGCAAAGATTCACCGAGCGCTTTACCAGTCTCCACGTCCCACACACAGATAGTGCCGTCCAAAGACCCTGAGATCACTTGCTGGCCACTGGGCGTGAAGAGGATAGAGAAGACGAAGGCTGTATACGGGCGTTTCCACGGCTCTCCGACGACGGTTCCTTTCGCTACATCCCATAGCCGGATGCTACCATCGGAATAGCCCGAGATTATCCGACTGCTATCTGGGGAAAATGCGACACACCAAAGTGTGGCACCACTCTGCAGCTGATCGCCGCCGAAAGGTTTCCCAATGGCCGCTTGTGTTGCAATATCATAACACCGATGCCAGCCATTCACGTCAGCCGCGACGATTTGGCTACCATCGGAGGGCACATCGATGGACGTAACAGGAGTTGGAGTGCCAGAAGCCTTGGTCGTTGCCATCTCCGCAGTGTGCCACACTCGTACATGTCCGTCGTGTGATCCAGAGGCTACGCGGGATCCATCCGGGGAATATGCCACAGACCAAACTCGTATACTCTGGCAATGAACCGGCTCTCCGAGTTCGGCTCCGTTCTTCGCGTCCCACAGTCGAATCGTGTCATCGTATGAGCCGGAAACGATGTACTTTCCGTCGGGGGAGAAACTCACAGACTTCACAGGACTGGTGTGACCCACGAGCGGGCTTACTATCGTCTGCCCGGATTCTGCATCCCAGACTCGAATTGTGCCATCCCAGGATCCCGTCACGACGTGCTTGCTGTCAGGTGAAAAGGCGACACAGGCGACGATATCACCGTGGCCTGAGAGAGGTCCTGCCACGAGTTCTTGTGATTGCGCATCCCATATACGTATTGTATGATCCTGAGAGCCAGAGACCAGGCGCGTTCCATCTGGTGAAAATCCTACAGACCGTACAACACCTGTGTGGCCTTCCATGGGTTCTCCGAGCATTTTCCCCGTGCTCGTATCCCATAAGCAAATAGTCTTATCGGCGGAACCTGAGACTGCGCGTGGATCATCAGCCCGAGGGGAGAATGCGACAGAATTGACTGCGTCGGTATGGCCGCGGAATGGTTCTCCAATCGCCTTGCCATATGCTGTATCCCACATTCGGATGGTGTTGTCGGCGGAGGCTGAGATGATGTGCCTCCCATCCGAAGAGAATGCTACCGAATAAACGGGACCTGTATGACCCTCGAATGGCTTCCCAACAGCTTGCCCGGACTCGGCGTCCCACATGCGAACGGTATTGTCATCTGAGCCCGATACTATCCACTTCCCATCGTGTGAAAACTGGACAGATCTGGTCCCATATCGGTGACCTTGCATTGTGCATCGTAACGCCGGCCAATGAGCCAGTCGACCTTGCGAGACCCTCGCGCTCTTGGGGAAGGGCTCCATGTAATTTTGAGATACGAGCGAAGTCTCCGGAGTGAAGGGAAGAGCAGAGAGATAGATGTGGGGTGCCGAGATTGAGATCACGTCCCAGTATAAGCTGAGGAATCTATCGAGATCCTCGACCAAGCGAAGAACATCGCTCGCCTCATCTATACCCTAAAAGATACCGCCTCGTTAACACGTGAATATTGTTTGGAATAGGAATGCTCACCGTCAAGGCTCTCTTCAACGTCAGCAGCGCGGACAAACCCGACTGTAATGAGTTCAACAGGCTCAGCGACTCTAACCAGAACAACGCCCGAGTCTTGAAAAATCCTTCGATCTGAGTGAGCAATTTGGGAGATAGAGTAGCCCGGGGTTTAGGAACGATATGTTGCGCCCAATAACGGACCGCGTATTTGAGCCCAGGTGTCATGTGCTTCTGGGTACGCTGATCAAGGTCACTGTACTCGTCGTTGAGGTCGTATGAAGACTCAAGATGGCATATGTTGAAGCGAAGCGATGTCCGCATGATTCGTAGCGTCGAGCGGGCTAGCAGGTCATCCGCGCTGCTGAGATCCACGTAGTAAGGGCCGCTTCGAGCTTTATCAGTCAAAAAATCACGAAAGGAGCTGTGTAGTGGACGAATCGGATCGCCTGGGTTGGAAACGCCATATAACAAAGATCCCATGATATTCAAGACGTTGGTGGTACAGCCTCGTGGATCTTTCTCCTCTTGTAGCTCTTCCAATGCGTCCAGGGGTAACGGTACCTTGGCTGAGAGGACACGTCCCAACACGCGTTTGAAACGATCCAATGGTCCATCCCCGAACAGCCGACCTAAGACTAATTTGTAGAGGGTGTCCAGATGGCTGTAACGAACACCGGATTCCTGATCCTGCGACAAGGATCCAGAGGACAGGACGGCCAAGAAACGTTCGTGCCAGTCGTACCCCTTGTACTTGTCTTCCCCTCGGATGAATCCGCACGCCGTGAACGCCCACTGAAAAGATTTCTCGGCGGCCTGGACGATTTGCGGCACCATCGTATCTCGCTGCCACCGCGAGTCCTTTCCTATCTGAGACCACTCGGAAAGCCTTTTGTCAACGAGCAGAGAGATATCATCATCGGCGGTATCGTACTGATCCTCGGCGATATCCTGACGAACTACGCAGTTTAGTGCTGCTAGACTCTCTCGTATGTCCTGTTCGGGTCGCGAGGTAACTAGAATTCGGAAGTTACGGGGGAGCTCCGCTAGCCGTGAAATATATTTCAGCAATTCCGAACGTTCGCCGCCGCTCTCATCTAAAGCGTCGAGGATGATCACGATGGGCCCTACAATGCGGTCTGCTATGGCTTTTGCAGGACCTAGAAGGATGTTTTCGAACTGGAGCTGTAGTGAATGCGTGGAACGGAGGTCACTGTCGTTTTTGACCGCCTCGCATAGCACCTTCCTCCATTCTGAATCGAGATCGGCCAACCCGATGGCAAGCGTTGGGAACAGCTGTTCCAGCTTGCATCCGGAGGCACTGAAACAGAACATGCGCCCGAGCCGCCCGTCCTCCTTACATAGCTGTGCGACGGCATGAGCAATGGCGGATTTTCCAGCGCCTGCGGGACCGTACAACCAGAAGAGAGGTTGCGGGTTCGCTTCGTCAGGGGAGTAAATCCAAGCCATGATGAGATCGATAAGCGGCAGACGGGTCCCGGGTAGACATCCCTTTTCGGGTTGAAAGCCCGAGCCTGAAGCAACGGGGAGATCTCTCAAGATCATTTCCTGGTCTGCGCCACGTCAGCCGACGCATGCGAACAAGCATGAGAAAGTGGCTGACCCAAACGTCCTACGCTCTCCAGAACTCTCAGAACGACGATGTTCGTGTCCACCGTCGTATGACCGTTGAAATATTCTACGAGTTGTTTCAGACGGTTTTGGTAGCTCTCGATGTCGTCCGCAATATTTCGGCCAAGTCCCTTAAAGAATCGCTTCGCTAGCACATTGTGGCGAGCGGTCAGCACGATTCGGTCCTACGCCGGGTCATCGACTCACCAAACCCGTCCGTGTTAGCGTACTTGGAGATGAAGTGCGCGCATTCCCTGATCTGTCTTGCGATCAACTGCGCGGCTTTTTGGCGATGGCCACTTTGCCGGAGAGGCTCGGCTTCCTGCATCAGCTCTAGGGACAAGTTCATCGTCTCCACGAGACCGCGCATCGCCGCGTCCGTCTGGATTTGTTTTATGATAGTCTATTGCGGAGTGAGACAACGTGGCAGATATTCCCATCAGGAAGTATTTGCCTTCGGGACGGCAGCTATAACGCTGAACGCGAGGTTCGCGTATGGATGGATCTATTCGTCCGGAGTTAGTACAGTTGAAAATGATGTGCAAGGTATGACTTACCTGGGAGAGGCCGTTCGATATTTCCACAAAAATCCGCAATTTCTGCAGCAGGGGTGTCCAGCTGTCAAGTGTATCGTTGGCAGGCCCTGCTGCTCCTTCAAGAGTCTCGATGGCATTCGATAGAGTTTCTGCAGCCTGCCACGCCGGGCCCATGGCTTCGGCGTCCTCTGTGGCGTGTCCCGCTTCTTGAGCCACTGCACTTGATGAAGGATGTACTTTGAGCACGCACTCGGTCGATCATCCCTAGATGGACACTCACCCATCTTTTCCGAACAAGTCGCGGTCGTTTTCTACGTGCGTGACAGGTGAGTTCAGAAAATCTCGGTCATCTGCAAACATACCTGGAGAGGTTGGCTTTGAATCGTTTGGCTCGGCGATCGTAGTAGGCGCCGGAGGCACGGGAGGCAGCGAGTTCGACCGGGCAAGGGCGAAGGAAATCAACGCATTGGACCGTTGAGCGCGACGATCGTCCATCTGCAGGGGCCGGGATGCGACATCTGCACTATCGTCAACCGGTGGCCTTAGGGGGAAGATTGTCGTACT